>NC_082387.1:26784870-26846304 GCF_031168955.1 Gadus macrocephalus
TCACCGCGGCAACCCACCGCCCCCAGGGCCACACACACGTCACCGCGGCAACCCACCGCCCTCAGGGCCACACACACGTTACCGCGGCAACCCACCGCCGTCAGGGACACTCAGACGTTACCGCGGCAACCCACCGCCGTCAGGGACACTCAGACGTCACCGCGGCAACCAACCGCCGTCAGGGACAGACCGACGTCACCACGGCAACCCGTCGCCGTGACCACCACCTGGAGATGCGCCTTCAGACCTACCTCCTCGCACCGTGGTCGGTAGGACGCCGTGATGTCAGAGATTATGTCAGAGCCCTTCAGCCAACCAGAGAGCAGCATGTGGCCCTCAGCTCTCTGACACGGAGACGGACCTGCAGGACCAGAGCCGGAGAGTCAGGGGGGTGTGTGTGTATGTGTGCACCTGTGTCTGTGTGTGTCTGTGTGTGTGTGTGTGTGTGTGTGTGTGTGTGTGTGTGTGTGTGTGTGTGTCTTTGCATGTGCACGTGTGTGTGTGTGTGTGTTTTTGTGTTTGCGTGTACACATGTGTGTGTGTGTGTGTGTGTGTGTGTGTGTGTGTGTGTGTGTGTGTGTGTGTGTGTGTGTGTGTGTGCTCCTACATTGGGGCATCTTCAGAGGGTGACTGGTGAGGGAGTCTGGGATGTATTCTCCATCTTCATCTACACACCAACACTGACCTGTGCCCACACAAACATACACATTTAAACACACAATCGTATTCATGAACAAGTCAGACATTTAATAAAAACATTGGTACTGTGTGTGTGTGTGTGTGTGTGTGTGTGTGTGTGTGTGTGTGTGTGTGTGTGTGTGTGTGTGTGTGACCTGTGCTTGGGTGACACTGTGTGGACAGCCACACTCCGAGTGAGTCGCACTGTGGGGAGTACGGCTGGTAGGAGACGCTCAGAACCTCCGACCGCTGGGGGCGCCACGCCATCTGGACCGCTGCAACACACACCACAAACCTAACGCACCCCTCAGACACACACACAACGAACCTAACGCACCCCACTGAGACACACACAACAAACCTAACGCACCCCACTGAGACACACACACAACGAACCTAACGCACCCCACTGAGACACACACAACGAACCTAACGCACTCCACTGAGACACACACAACGAACCTAACGCACCCCACTGAGACACACACAACAAACCTAACACACCTCTCAGAGACACACACAACGAACCTAACGCACCTCTAACACACAGCCGCAGCACAAACACACGACGACCCTAGATCAAGGCACTAACACAGGCAGCGTCAGGGGATTGATTCCCCCTGCAGCCGGGATAGTGGATCTAAGGAATCACCCCTGATTAAGTTTATGACTTAATTAAGTTTAGTTAATTAAGGGATTTCTCTCAGTATAACTCAGTGCCATCCTCCCCTGTCACTCACTGGAGTAGGCAGCCAATCGCAGGGCAGCTCTGGAGCGACTCAGCAGCTGCTCAGACAACTGCAGCCGCTCTGCTGATTGGCTGACACGGAGCTCCTCGGGGGTCAGGTGGATGCCCTGGGCCAATAGGAAGCCTTCTCCCAGAGGAAGGCGGGACGTGTTGGAGAGAGCGATGATCCGGTTGGCCTCTGAGAGGAAGGAGGCGACCTCGCTCAGCGCAGCGGAGCAGGAGCCTGTGGGGTCACATGGCACGCTAACCCGTTAGCACGGGGAGCTAACAACAGACAGGAGGTCGACTGGAAAGCAGACAGCAAGCGCAGTTCTGACCTGGGGAGACTGGGCTGTTCTCTGATTGGTCGACTGTAGCAGGACCTGGAAGCAAAAAAACTGGTTTAGTTTAAGTCAACTCAGAGCTTAAACACAGGAATACTTAAGTGTCTTTGACCACTATAGCTTTCTTCTGTATCTTTAGTTGAGATCCAATTAAAGACATTTAATACAGTACAACAGTGGTTCCCAAACTTTTTTTCAGGGGACCCCCTTTTGGACTTGAGACTGTTTTCGCGCCCCCCTGCCCCGCGCGACAGCACCCCCCCCCCCCCCCCAACTTAGTGCACTATGTAGTAACTAACTATGTAACTATGTGTTACTATGCATAATAATAATATTCAAAATCATTATTATTATTATTGTTATTATTATTATTATCATTATTATTATGCAGTAGTAATCATCACCATTATTATTATTATTATTTATTTTTTCAAAGGTGGATTTCTCTCTGCAAAGTGGCTGTGCATTAAAAGCCTATTCTGACGCCAGTATTTTATTATAATGTTTCATATAATTATTCGTATATATATATATATATATATTTTTTTTTTTTTAATATGCAAACTGGCCCATCTCTCCGCGACCCCCCTGACGGTGCTCCGCGACCCCCCGGGGGGTCGCGGAGCACCGTCAGGGGGGTCGCGGCCCCCAGTTTGGGAACCGCTGCAGTACAACATAGCCAAAATCGATACATCTACAAATACAATACGGGCAAAATGAGTAGAGTGGGTAGAATTGTTAACGTTTACATTCTGCGTTACCATGGCATGAACATCTGTAGGTCAAACATCGACAGCATCAGAAGTTCATTTTCCACAAAGAGTTACAGAATGAGGGATCACCAGGAGCAGGTTTGGGCCTTGATGATTTCAACAGCTCATTGTGTAGCATCTTGTCCTAGCTATCTTTGTCGTGTACGGGGAATGGGTTAACCTAGTGATTGTTAGTGCTTGGTCTTTGGTTCCATGAACATCCTTACTGCACCGACAGCGATATATTGTTGTTTCTCTTTCTTCTGACAAATGTACATAGATCGCTTGTGTCTCTTGTCGCTTTGGGTGAAACCGTTTGCTAAACGCCCTAAATGTAAATGTAAAGGTTCAACGGTAGCATTCAGGTGCCATCAATGCCATTTAGAATTGTCAATAAGGCATTGATGACCTGCAAATGAATATTGTACAATCGTTTTTGGATTGGATTAGGTTTATGGTTAAGGTTAGGTTAATGGTCGGGGTCAGGGTTAGGTTTGGGTTAGGTTTAGGGTCAGGTTTAGGGTTAGGTTAATGGTTAGGGTTAGGCTTAAGGTTAGGTCCAGGGTAATGGTGAGGGTTAAGGTTAGGTTTAGGTTTATGGTTAGGTTTAGGGTCAGGTTTAGGGTAAGGTTAATGGTCAGGGTTAGGCTTAGGGTTAGGGTTAGGGTTCGGTTTAGGGTTGGGGTAAGTTTTAGTAAGTTTAGGTTTAGGGTTATGTTTAGGGTCAGGGTTAGGTTTAGGGTAAGGTTTAGGGTTAGGTTCAGGGTTAGGGTGAGGGTTGGGGTCAGGGTCAGGTACAGGGTGAGGGTAAGGGTCATCTCACGGACTCACAGGAGACGGCACCCCCTGCTGTCCGGGAGGGCGCCAGCGCCCCCTGGGGGTCCACACAGAAGCAGCGCCGGCCGTCACACTGCAGGGGCAGGAAGCTGCCGTCCCCAGTGCATGCTGGGACGTAGACCTCGTCCGCCGCGGCCCGCCGGCTCCGGGCGGCGAGGGCCAGCCCCCGCTCGCCCTCGCATCGCGAGGGGCAGCGGGGGGGCCCGGCGCCGACGGGGGTCAGGGACCCCGCGACCTCGGCCCCCTGGGGGGTCACGCACCAGCAGGCGGCGGGGTCGCACTGCAGCGGCTGGTAGAGGCCCCCGGGGGTGCACCGCGGCACCCAGAGCGCCGAGGTCGGCTCCCGGGAGCAAGACCGGGCCAGCGGGACCAGGACCTGCACACACACACACACATACACAGGGGGCGGAGTGTGGGTGGGTGGGTGTACCTGCTGCAGTGTGTGTGTGTGTGTGTGTGTGTGTGTGTGTGTGTGTGTGTGTGTGTGTGTGTGTTTGTGTGTCTACCTGCTGCAGGGTGTCAGTGTGTGTGTGGCCCATCAGCGTGCGTTGCAGGGCGGACAGGAAGCCCGGGTCCTCCAGGGCCCGGCTCACCGACCGGACCAGCTGCTGGTTCAGAGCCCTCTGGTCCCGGTCCTGGTCCTGGTCCCGGTCCTGGTCCCGGTCCCGGTCCCGGCCCTGGTCCAGGAGGGTCTGCAGGCCGCCCCGCCCCCCCACGGCGCCCGTGAAGTTGAGTGCGGCGGCGTTCTTCAGGAACTTGCCCCCGAAGAGGTTCTCCAGCAGGCGGCCCGGTCCGGCCCGGGACAGGGCCTGGAGGGCGCCCCCCACCGAGGGGAACAGCCCGGCCAGGACCTCCCCCAGGCGGGCCAGCAGGGCGGCCGGCTCCCCCTCCTCCTGGAGCAGGTCCTGGAGGGGCCGCAGCAGGGCGGAGCAGGACCCCTGGGGGGGCCCGGGGGTCTGGTCTGGGGAGAGGGGTCCGGGGGGGTCCAGGGACCCGGAGGAGAGCAGTCTGGAGAGGGCCAGGCGGCGCCTGGAGGGGCAGTCCGGCTCCACAGAACCTGGAGAGGGGACCGGGTCAGCGGACCGCCACGGAGACCCCACAGAGACCCCACAGAGACCCCGCCGAGACCCCCACAGAGACCCCCCCCCAGAGACCCCCCACAGAGACCCCCCACGGAGACCCCCACGGAGACCCCACGGAGACCCCCACAGACCCCCCACAGAGACCCCCCACGGAGACCTCCCACGGAGACCCCCCACAGAGACCCCCCACGGAGACCTCCACGGAGACCCCACAGAGACCCCACAGAGACCCCCCACAGAGACCCCCCCAGAGACCCCACAGAGACCCCCCCCAGAAACCCCACAGAGACCCCCCCCAGAGACCCCCCACAGAAACCCCACAGAGACCCCACAGAGACCCCCCCAGAGACCCCCACAGAGTCGCTCACAAGCTCCCCCAAGACCAGTTCAGAGTTCACCTGGACCCCCCCCCCCAACCCCCCCACACCCCACTTACACACGTATTGTATGTTGTACGTCCTGGCACACATAGTACCAGCTACTAGCTATCTCTGTAGTCCTATCTATCTGGGTCGTGTGCGGGGAATGGGTTAACCTAGTGATGGTTAGTGCTGGGCGCTTGGTTCTATGAACATCCTGACTGGACCCACACAGACGTATTGTTGTTCCTCCTTCTTCTGCGTCTGCTGAATGCCCTCAACGTCAACGTTAACGTAGGACTGGGAGGCGCCAGCGGTTGGCACGGTTTATAACTCCTCCCTTCCTGCTAAACCACCCACTCCCACTCCCTTCAGCCAATCAGGAAGGGCCGCTCTAACAGCCTGCCCTCTGTGAGGTTCTCTAGGCCAGTGGGGCTCAAATGGGGGTCCGCGTACCCCTAGGGGTACTCTGCAGTAGGGCCCGACCGATTTATCGGCCTGCCGATTTAATCGGCCGATTATAGCCTTTTTGAAAATAATCGGCATCGGCCAAAAAGACGCCGATTACAACCGATTTTTTTATTTTTTTATTATTTTTTTATAAATGTTATTGCTCTTAGTATCCTGCAGATTGCGCTCCTACTCGCCTTGCTAACTAACAACTTTAGCTGGAGTAAAAAAGAGGAGATTGAATTTTACCGTACAACATGAAAGCACGCTCGTTCAGGCAGCTGCGCGCTCACCTCACCAATGTACACAAGACGCGTTGTTTGAGCATGTTGTGCCTGTTTTTCTTTAGGTCCCAGGCCATGTTAATTTGTTATACTGTAGACTCTAACGGTGAGACCATACTGCTCAGCACGCACGTGTTAGTCACTGCTCACGAGCGCAGCACATTGGGAGTTAGTTATTTATTTTACATTTTACATTACACTAATTTTTGACTGTAAATGTATTCTAAAACACTCAAAGGTTCTGCATTCAATTCACATATTCGTCAAAAGTGTTTAAAGTATATTTAAGGTATCAAAAACTACGTTTTATATGTTTTTTCTTTTGTTTTTTTTGTTTTATTTTAATCGGCCGATTAAATCGTAATCGAAATTTTTCTCTGAAAATAATCGGCATCGGCACTCAAAAATCAATATCGGTCGGGCCCTACTCTGCAGTACCGCAGGGGGTCCTCAACGTCCTAGAGGGGGGACACTAGTAGAACATGTGGATCTCAAACATGATCTACTAGTGAACCCCCTCTAAGCTAAGAGGGGGTTCACTCAGCCTGTGGCAGCTCGCGGGCCCCCCCGGACCCTCGACCGGGTCCGGGGGGTTCTGGCCGGCTGCGGCACTCACCGCAGGCCAGGGCGTCGCCGGGCTGCTGCACCCCAGGGACCTCCCTCCCCAGGGGGTCCACACAGCGGCACTGACCCCCCCGCTGGCACTGCAGGGGGGAGAAGGAGCCGTCGGCCCCGCAGGACGGAACCAGGACCCCCGGGGAGCCCAGAGACCCCCGCCGCTCCACCTCACAGGGCGACGGACCTGGAGGGGGGGAGAGAGAGAGAGAGAGAGAGGGGGGGGGAGAGAGGGAGGGGGGGGGGAGAGAGAGAGAGAGAGAGAGAGAGAGAGAGAGAGAGAGAGAGAGAGAGAGAGAGAGTGAGAGGGAGAGAGGGGGAGAGAGAGAGTGAGAGAGAGAGAGAGAGAGAGAGAGAGAGAGAGAGAGAGGGAGAGAGAGAGAGAGAGAGGGGGGGGAGAGGGAGGGGGGGGAGAGGTAGAGAGAGAGAGAGAGCGAGAGCGAGAGCGAGAGAGAGAGAGAGAGAGAGAGAGAGAGAGAGAGTGAGAGGGAGAGAGAGAGAGAGAGAGAGGGGGGGGGGGAGAGAGAGAGAGCGAGCGAGGCTGTGATCTAGTGTGGACTCCGTCAGTGTCTCATGAGGTGTGTGTGTAACGACCCCGACCCAGACAGCGTAGTGGGGGTTACATTGAGACGCCTCCAGGCTGGCGTCTGGTGTGACACTACAAACATTCCCACCAACATCCCTGGAATAGCGTCTGAGATACTCATCCTAACCCCCCCTACAGGCCCCGGGAGAGCTGGGATCGTTGGCGGCCCCCGGACTGAGGGGACCCCCGGACTAACGTGACCCCCCGGCCCGGTGGGACCGGGTCCAGAGGTACGGGGCGGGTCTCACATCTGAAGCGGCTGGTGAGGGCGAGGCGGACGGCCAGCAGGCGGCGCTGCAGCACGCGGTACATGTTGGAGCGGGAGAAGAGGTGGGCGGGGCGCAGGTCCAGGAACACCGTGTCATAGACCTCCGAGAGGAGCAGCTCCACGCCTAGGGGACGGCAGCACCTCTAACGTCATCCTCATCATCATCATCATCATCTTCATCATCATCATCAGCATCATCATCATCATCATCTTCATCATCACCATCAACTTCATCAACTCTAACATCATCATCAGCATCTTCATCATCATCATCAGCATCTTCATCATCATCATCATCATCACCATCAACTTCATCAACTCTAACATCATCATCAGCATCTTCATCATCATCATCATCATCAACTTCATCAACTCTGACATCATCATCAGCATCTTCATCATCATCATCATCATCATCAACTTCATCAGCTCTAACATCATCATCATCATCATCTCTAACGTCATCATCATCATCCTCTTCATCATCTCTATCGTCAGCAGCATCATTATCATCATCATCCTCTCTATCGTCATCATCATCACCTTCATCATCAGCTCTATCATCATCTTCATCATCTCCTGTATCTTCATCATCATCTTCATTCTCACCATACATGTTTGAGTACAGTGTGTGTATTTTTGTGTGGACTGTGTGTGTGTGTGTGTGTGTGTGTACCTGTGTTGTCGATCTCTCTCCCCTGACTGTCCGAACAGTAGCAGTAGGAGGAGACCAGAGGAAAAGCCTTCCTGAAGCTACTGAACGATGCAAAGACTTCTGGGAACCTGCACACATACACACAACCACACACAACCACACACACACACACACACACACACACACACATTATCATGAAACACAGTAACACACTTGAGGTCGCCTGATTGCATATTAGGAAGCAGACTTGGATAGGTTGTTTGATGTTCATATTGCGTTTGTGTGTCTGTGTTTGTCCTACTGGATATGTCTGATTGTGTGTGAGTGTGTGTCGTCTGTCGTGTGTGTATGAGTATGTGCGTGTCGCGTGTGTGTGGCTAGATGTATGTGCTTGTGTGTTGTGGCATCCCGCCACGTGGTCCTCGGCCTGGACGGGCCCGGGGTACCGTGGAGGACGGGGTGTACCATCCCCACCCACCAGCCGGCGACGAAGAGCAGCCCTTTCGGCTCCCCAATCAGGGTGATTGGGGGACACCTGGCCGAAAGCGGAGGAGCCATTTTAAAAGGAGGCACAGCACAGCACAGCACGGATCGGGTGCAGGAAGGAAGGGCTCGTGCAGCGCGAGAGCCTAGAGGCCCACGGAGGCCCTAGAGACCGCGTCTCCTTCATTGCCTGCATTCTGATTTGAAGTGAGTGTTACTAAATGCCTGAAATGGCTTATACTTCACACCAAAGTGTCGTTTGTACGTGGATTCCGGCTCAACCGAGCACCGGGATACCACAGTGTGTTTGTCTATATGTATTTGTCTATATGTCTGTATGTGTGTGTGTGTGTGTGTGTGTCTGTGTGTGCGTCAGTGTGTGTGTGTCAGTTTGTGTGTGTGTCAGTGTTTGTGTGCGTCAGTGTGTGTGTGTGTGTGCGTCACAGTGTGTGCGTCAGTGTGTGTCTGTGGTGTGTGTGTGTGTGTGCGTCAGTGTGTGTGTGCATCAGTGTGTGTGTGTGTGTCACTGTGTGTGCGTCAGTGTGTGTCTGTGGTGTGTGTGTGTGCGTCACTGTGTGTGCGTCAGTGTGTGTCTGTGACAGTGTGTGTCAGTATGCGTGTGTGTCTATGTGTGTGTGTCAGTGTGTGTGCGTCAGTGTGTGTGTGTGTGTGTGTGTGTTTGTGTGTGCGTCACTGTGTGCGTCAGTGTGTGTGTGTGTGTGTGTTTGTGTGTGCGTCACTGTGTGTGCGTCAGTGTGTGTGTGTGTGTGTGTGTGTGTGTGCGTCAGTGTGTGTGCGTCAGTGTGTGTGCGTGCGTCAGTGTGTGTGCGTCAGTTTGTGTGCGTCTGTGTGTGTGTGTGTGTGTGTGTGTGTGTGTGTGTGTGTGTGTGTGTGTGCGTCACTGTGTGTGTGTGTGTGTGTGTGTGTGTGTGTGTGTGCGTCACTGTGTGTGTGTGTGTGTGTTGGACCTGTTGTAGGCGTCCAGCAGGTCCAGCTGGCTCTGGTCGGTGGTGTTGATGAACTGGCACTGGACCGGCAGGAAGCCCCCACCGTCGGAGCACTGGGGGGGGGTCTGCCCCCCGCTGGTGTGGAGCAGCCCCCGCGCCCTCACCTCACAGCCCCCCGGGCCTGGGGGTCAGAGGTCAGAGGTCACAGCCCGGACACGCACCTCCACTGAGCCCTCATGTTGAGACAGACGTATGCTGCTGCTCCCTACTACCTGTCTCTGCTGAGTATTGTTGTTGTTGATAGTATTGGTGTAGTGTATTATTGTTGTTGATAGTGTTGTTGTTGTTTATGTTGTTGCTGATAATCTTGTTGTGCATTATTGTTGTTGATAATGTTGATGTGCATTATTGTTGTTGATAATATTGATGTTGTGCATTATTGTTGTTGATAATCTCGTTGTTGTGTGTTATTTTTGTTGATAATGTTGTTGTTGATGATCTTGTTGTGGTGTTGTTATTGTTGTCCTCACAGCGTGCGGGGCGGCCGCTCTGCCGCGTGCCGTACACCTCCATTCCCTGCCGGTCCACGCACCAACACCGCCCCCTGCTGGCGTCGCACTGAACAACCTCGAAGTCACCTGACTCCTGGCAGAGCGGGGCCACGCCCTCCTGGAGGCCCGCCAACACCTGCTGTCTGAGGAGCAGGCAGGGGGAGGGGCCTGGGCACACACACGCACACACACACACATATCGAACACACACACATACACACACACATATACCGAAAACACACACCGAACAGACACACCGAACAGACACACAAACACACACGCACATGCAAACACACACACACACACACACACACACACACACACACACACACACACACACACACACAGTACATGAGGGACAGCAGGTCAATGTGTTAAACAAGCTCTACCTCAACACTAACTGAGCACAAGATGTCACACCCTCAGACACTTACAACGAGGAAGAGAGTCGCTGGTTCGAGTCCCGACAATCTCCTGCCCCTGAGCGTCCACACACCAGCACTGCTCGCCCCCGGTACTGCACTGGATACTCCTGTGAGACAGACGGGTGGTCAGACAGACAGGTAGTCACGGAAACAGGTGTACACACAGACAGGTAGAAGGACAGACAGATGGTCAGACAGACAGGTGGTCAGACATACAGGTGGTCAGACAGACTGGTAGTCACGTAAACAGGGGTACACACAGACAGGTAGAAGGCCAGACAGATGGTCAGACAGACAGGTGGTCAGGCAGACTGGTAGTAAGACAGACAGGTGGTCAGCCAGACTGGTAGTCAGACAGACAGGTGGTCAGGCAGACTGGTAGTCAGACAGACAGGTGGTCAGACAGACAGGTGGTCAGCCAGACTGGTGGTCAGCCAGACTGGTGGTCAGACAGACTGGTGGTCAGACAGACAGGTGGTCAGACAGACAGGTGGTCAGACAGACAGGTGGTCAGACCGACAGGTGGTCAGCCAGACAGGTGGTCAGACAGACAGGTGGTCATTACCTGAACTGGCCGTCTTCAGTGCAGTGAGGGAGGCTGGTTTGTTGCCTGGCGACAGCCACGCTCCGTAAGGACTCACACTGGCTGACCGACTCCAACTGGTACTCTGACACAAACAACAACAACCACATGTAAACAACACAACAAACAACTCAGAGGCACGTCAACACATCATGTAAACAAACAACAAGACCCCTGATGTGTTGGCATCTCTTGTGTTTTGTTGTTTACATGTGAGAGATAGATACAGCAATAGAGAGACAGACAGCTAGAGAGACAGACAGACAGACAGCTAGAGAGACAGACAGACAGAGAGCTAGAGAGACAGACAGACGAATAGAGCGATAGCCAGACAGCTAGAGAGACAGACAGACAGCTAGAGAGACAGACAGACAGACAGCTAGAGAGACAGACAGAGAGCTAGAGAGACAGACAGACAAATAGAGAGATAGCCAGACAGCTAGAGAGACAGAGAGACAGACAGACAGACAGCTAGAGTTAGAGAGAGAGAGAGAGAGAGAGAGAGAGAGAGAGAGAGAGAGAGAGAGAGAGAGAGAGAGAGAGAGAGAGAGAGAGAGAGAGAGAGAGAGAGAGAGAGAGAGAGACCAATAGAGAGACAGACTAATAGAGAGACAGCCAGAGACAGACAGACAAACAGACAGACAGACAAACAGCTAGAGACCGTCAGACAGCTAGTGACAGACAGGCAGGCGGGCAGACAGCTAGTGACAGACGGGCGGGCAGACAGACAGGTACCTGAGGCCTTGCTGTGGGTGCCCCCCGGCCCGCAGGCCAGGAGCAGAGCGGGGATGAGGATCCAGGACATGGTGCGGGTCGCCGTGGTGACGGACCACACGCAGCCTCCCGTCTTTATACCAGCGGGCTGCACAGTCACGCTGAGTAGAGCTGGAGCCCCTGACCCCTCCTCCTCCTCCACCATCATCATCCTCCTCCTCCACCATCATCATCCTCCTCCTCCACCATCATCATCCTCCTCCTTCACCATCATCATCCTCCTCCTCCACCATCATCATCCTCCTCCTTCACCCTCCTCTTCCTCCCCTCCACTCTTCCTCTTCAGCTGAGAGCCTCTCAGATCACTAGTGGACTCTGACCCACCTCAAGAAGATCCCATTGTATGGAGTTATTTTACTTTTAGCAATATAGATACTATTTAACAATTATGAATGAATAATTGTTTCAGTATATACTACATGTGAACAATCCAAAAATAAACAAGATAACACTTTTGGCCGGGATTTTTTTTTTTTTTTTTGCCGTTTATTTATTTTTTAATGTGGGACATTTTGCTTCGAAAACAATATCCCGAGTTTGAGGTCTTAATCTCGGGATATTGCCCAATATCCCGAGATAGCAAACCAATCTAATTGCGCCATTTTAGGTTTACGTGTAGCTACTAATAAACAATTATTCACCGAGGGATCCTGAGGTGAATACGTTTTTTAAGCATATACTACACATACCTAACCCTCCAAAAATAAAACAAGATAACACTTTTTACTGGGATTAACTTGTTTTTATTAGCGTTTTTATTTTTTTATTAGCGTGACGAGTCTACCGTCACTACATAAGCACTCAAAACCGCACCTACAGACACACACATACACAGAGACACATGCACACAGACACACGCATGCACGCACACACACACACACACACACACACACACACACACACACACACACACACACACGCGCAAAACAGACGAAGAATCAAAAGATTAAATAGTTATCTTGGGTGTAAGAAAATCTTTAATGATTTGTAGTTTGAATGTGTTTTTGGTTCTTTGCAGACTGATGTAGACCACTAAACACAACCAGCAGGGGACAGCTATTACTGGTCGCATCTGGGCATCTATCGAATCCATTGTAATGACCAATATGTCCAACCGAGGGCGCTAAAGGCCATGATACACCGTACGGAACACGGTGTGAGTTTATCGACTGTAAAGGTGTTTAGTCTGTAAACAGAATTGTCACCTTAAAGATCACCACCTTTGAGAACCTTAAGAACCCTAAAACAACGTTCAACAGCTTATTTACTAGGCCTTCATCTTGTAACCATTTGGTTGATACTATTTGTGAATTAAGATGTTATGACGTATTAAGGCTTTCCACTACAATAAAATATTTCATGGCGTACCAACGATTTGTTTCTGTCTTTCTTATTTCTTGTGCATAAAATTGAAATCAGTTATTTTATGTTTTTGTAATATGCATAGAGGAAATATCTCTAAACTGGGATGTGTGATCAATGGTCCCTGGAGTTGTTTGTCAAAGCGTGGGGGGGGGGGGGGAGGATTACACATGTGTTGGCTCCCTCCCGGGTCCGAGGGCTCGGAAAGTAAGCAGATGATGTCACAGCGGGGGTATGTCAACTCTGCTGGAACAACACACACACACATATCTATGCATGCACACACGAACACAAACTCGCACACACACACACACACACACACACACACACACACACACACACACACACACACACACACAGAAAAGCATGCATGAAAAAAAACACTCATGCATGTGCACACATTCACAAATACAAACATATGGACACGCACGCAGTCACACACAGACATCATGCCCACACCCAGGGCCGGTTAAGGGACCGGTTAAGGGACCAGTTAATGGGTCTTTTCAGGAGCCTTGAAGTTGCATTGAAGTCCTGGTTGGCGTCTCCGTCTGATGAGACAACACACTCACTCCGAGTTCGTAAAATATCGACGCTTTTCTTTTCTTCGGGGGTTAACCGCTGGCGTAAAGGGGGTCCTTGTAGGCCTACGTCTACTAGGCTAGGCTACTTATCAATTATAAATATTTTTGCTTTTATTTATTTCTTTACCCAAAAATTATATTCGGGTCCAATTAAACACAGGGTCTATGTTTAGGATGTCTGGGTTTAGGTTCTGCGTTCAGGGCCTAATTGACCAGGTTAACAGGCGTCCTGTCGTCCTCAGAGCTCCAGGAAACGCACCAAGTTCCAGGTGGTTATTTAGCTCAGACCTCGTTCACTCAATACATTCACGATCCAAAATCTGACAGCAGCTGACCTCAGATCCGGTGAAGTAGGCTTTTATTTCTTGGTAGTGGCTATTCGTACGGCGACCGTAAGAATAGCAATCAGGCTATTCGTACGGCGCGCCGTAAAAATACTGCATTAGTCTATTTTCACGGCAGGTTATGGTTAGGGTAAGGGTTATCACTATAATTAATTACAATAATTACGGTCAGCCTGGTTAGGGTTAGCGCCGAGCAGACTGATAGGTCAAGTGACAAGCTCGGTCGCCGTACGAATAGCCACTGCCTTATTTCTTTCACTTCATGTTTCGACCAATCCTGTTGCTGGAGGCAAAGTTAATTGCAGACAAACTAGACCAGCACATGAACATTTTAAAATGTAAATACACACATTCCTGTATAATTAATTAAGATGTATGACAGCTCCCTCTGCTGGACAACAGTCTCACACCAAACTACATTTTCAGTTTGAACCAACGTAGCTAAAGTAAATTGATGTGAGACGGGTTGGTGGTTTGAACGTATTGTAGTAGCAGAGAATGGCCTGCGGGGCAGTATGTACATTGTTAAATGCAATAGGCTTGAATTTGGTAGTAACATGGATGTTTTATATTTTTCCAAAATGGATTTTGTGAACATTGCTGAATAACATTCATCATGTATATTAAATGTATTGAGGGAGTTTAGCTTGACATTAACCAAGTTAAAAGGACAATCAAATGAACAGCACCAAAAATGTAGAAGTCAATGTGGGATTTTAATATATAAACAAAAACATTGACAGAAGTGTAATACATATTTTGTAAAGGAAAGCAGAGGAAAACATTTTCCCAGATGAATCTTTTCAAAACGTCATTCAGAAAGCAAGAGAAGACGTTTGTGTAAAACCAGCCCTCCCTGACCAGCTCTGTCCCTGACTCTAAACCCTGACTCTCAACCCTAACGCTGAACCCTCCGAGGGCAGGAAGACGCTCCTTCAGTGCAAAGGTTCAAGAAGACACTCCTTCAGAGTAAAGGTTCGAACCATGGAGAAGGAAGAAGAAGGTGAAGGAGTCGAGAGTAGTGTAGTAGTGAGGTTAGTGACAGACGTGAGGGAAAGGCGTGTGGAAGCACACGGGTACATGTGGGGTCAAGAAGATTACTCCCACTGGAGGTCATTGATCCATCAGCCTCAGACCGCTGAGCTCAGCAGGTCTTCTGGAGGACGAGGCTCAGATGAACTGAGGAGACAGGACCAGCCGGATGTCAGGATCAGGGCGGGTTCAGCTCAGGTTTGTCTATCCCCGACCAAACAGGATCAGGTGAGGTTCAGCTCAGGTGTGTCTGCCCGGACCAAACAAGGACATTGATTAGGTTCAATATTCAAAAGATGCAACATTATCTGAACCAAAGAGACGTCATTAAAGAGCCGGCAGGCTTTAGGGCGCCTTGCTCAAGGACGCATCACTGTATTCTGAGGACTTGAACACGGCACCATTGGTCTGAGAGTTGAACCCCCAACCTAGTCCACTATATCCAGATAATGCAAACTTACGAGGAATCCTTGATGGTAGAGTCCTGGTCGTCCTCAGGATTTGCCTGCCAGATGTACGGCTTCTCCGTCAGTCCTCCAGATTCCTGGTCTGGTTACAAACGTAATTTGTCGCTAATGTAAGGTAAAAAAACTGTACGTTTGTCTCTAATGTAAGGTCACAAACACAGGTAGTTGGGCTCTAATGGCGCGTAACAAAGTAGCAGCTGTAGTTTGTCTGGTAACCAACCACAGTAGTACGCCCTAACTTCTACTGAACAAACTAACCCTGCGTTACAACAAGTCCACTATGTATACTTGATGCAAACTTACGAGGAATCCTTGTTGGTCGATTCCTAGTCGTCCTCCAGCGTCTCAGCTCCTCCAGCAGCTCTCCTCAGACCGAGTCCAGTTCTGGAACAAACAGCAAGTCTTGCTGCAACATGTGTTAAAACAGATGTAGTTGTCTGGTATAAATGGTACAAACGCTGTTAGTTTGTGGTAGCAGTATTCTACGAGAAGTGTCAGTGAGTGTGATGATCACTTCAGATTCAGGCTCCATCTACCCCACGACAGACATCCTCCACCAGGCAGGGCCTTCAGCACGGCTCCTCCACCAGGCAGGGCCTCCATCAGCTCCTCCACCAGGCAGGGCCTCCATCAGCTCCTCCACCAGGCAGGGCCTTCAGCACGGCTCCTCCACCAGGCAGGGCCTCCATCAGCTCCTCCACCAGGCAGGGCCTCCATCAGCTCCTCCACCAGGCAGGGCCTTCAGCACGGCTCCTCCATCAGCTCCTTCAGCCATGGATTCCTGGTCTGGTTACAAACACAGTTGGTCTCAGCAGTAAATCACGGAGACACAACACACCCCACCTCCTGTATCTGAGGTTCACTTGTAAAATGGAAGACGACTTTAAAACATATTTAAATGCTTAAATTAGACAACGTCTGCAGATTGTCACGTTCAGCAATTCATCTACTACGGTCATAGCAGCACCAGTAACAATAATGGCTCATATGACTCCTACATAAACCCGGTATGAATTAACTCAAATCACAGCTTGGCACAGATGTAAAGTCATAAGATGATCAAAACCAGACCTAAACTACTGAGGATTTTAGTGTTTCAGGTGAGCTTGGTGATGGTTACCCTCTGGTCCGGTGCTGCAGGCCCCTGGTCTCCAGCCTCAGTCTCCGGTCCATCCTGGCACCACAAGCCTCCGGTCCCCAGCCTCTCAGCCTCGCCTTTCAGCTACAGCAGCAGGGTTATATCAGCATTTGCCCAACAATAAACTTAATTGACTCATCCAAAACCTAGTTAGACAATTAATTTAACTATTATTTTATAACTCAAGGCTGGAAAAGACTTGAGACCAGACATGAGCATTCCATTTTGGGAATGAAGACAGAGCAGTCCACAAGTTTAAAGAAGTGGTTCAGGCCATGCATTGAAACAGACCTCTACTCACACAAGAGCACTGACCTGTTCTGGAGGACTTGCGACAGGAGGTGGAGGTCTGGCTCTGGGTGAGGAGGTGGAGGTCTTGCTCTGGGTGAGGAGGTGGGCAACTTGGGACAAACTACATGTTACCTTTTTAACCTTTTACAGTTCTAGAGTTTCATCTACTGTAAGGGGGGCCAAGGTGAGGGTAGAGGGGGGGGGGTCAAGGTAAGGGTAGAGGGGGGGGGGTCAAGGTGATGGTAGAGGGGGGGGTCAAGGTGAGGGTAGAGGGGGGGGGTCAAGGTGATGGTAGAGGTCAAGGTGAGGGTAGAGGGTCAAGGTGAGGGTAGAGGGGGGGTCAAGGTGAGGGTAGAGGGGGGGGGTCAAGGTGAGGGTAGAGGGGAGGTCAAGGTGAGGGTAGAGGGGGGGGTCAAGGTGAGAGTAGAGGGGGGGGTCAAGGTGAGGGTAGAGGGGGGGGGTCAAGGTGAGGGTAGAGGGGGGGGGGTCAAGGTGAGGGTAGAGGGGGGGGTCAAGGTGAGGGTAGAGGGGGGGGTCGAGGTGAGGGTAGAGGGGGGGGTCAAGGTGAGGGTAGAGGGGGGGGTCAAGGTGAGGGTAGAGGGGGGGGGGTCAAGGTGAGGGTAGAGGGGGGGGTCAAGGTGAGGGTAGAGGGGGGGGTCAAGGTGAGGGTAGAGGGGGGGGGTCAAGGTGAGGATAGAGGGGGGGTCAAGGTGAGGGTAGAGGGGGGGTCAAGGTGAGGGTAGAGGGGGAGTCAAGGTGAGGGTAGAGGGGGGGGGGTCAAGGTGAGGGTAGAGGGGGGGTCAAGGTGAGGGTAGAGGGGGGGGGGTCAAGGTGAGGGTAGAGGGGGGGTCAAGGTGAGGGTAGAGGGGGGGGTCAAGGTGAGGGTAGAGGGGGGGGGTCAAGGTGAGGGTAGAGGGGGGGGGGGTCAAGGTGAGGGTAGAGGGGGGGGGGGTCAAGGTGAGGGTAGAGGGGGGGTCAAGGTGAGGGTAGAGGGGGGGTCAAGGTGAGGGTAGAGGGGGGGTCAAGGTGAGGGTAGAGGGGGGGGTCAAGGTGAGGGTAGAGGGGGGGGGTCAAGGTGAGGGTAGAGGTCGGGGGTCAAGGTGAGGGTAGAGGTCGAGGGTAGGGAAGATGTGTATAGGTTATCTCATTATGGTCAGTATTAAACATCAAATAATGCACAACATGCAGAAAAAGCCACACAACCAGGTAGAATTTGTTATGTACGATTTTATATAAACACCACGAGTATACATTTTATAAAATCGTTTGCACATTGAAACATTTTGGGAAGCGTTTTGTCCAATGTCCGAACCCATTTTGATCACAAAGCGTGTATCGTGAATCCAGCGCAGCCATCTGTCCCTAACTCTGTCCCTAACACTGAACCCCGACGCCTTGAAGGACAAGGAACCCTCCCACCGTGGGGAGGAAGGAACCCTCGATGGAACACGCTAGGTGCATCCAAACGTGCAACAGATGGTGAGAAGGTCACGTTGCGTGAGTGTGGAGGAGATGAATCCACAGGCCAAAGTCCTGTTGTGTGAGTGTGGAGGAGATGAATCCACAGGCCAAAGTCCTGTTGTGTGAGTGTGGAGGAGATGAATCCACAGGCCAAAGTCCTGTTGTGTGAGTGTGAAGGAGATGAATCCACAGGCCAGCGATGAGTGGCGGTTGTTGATCACTGAAATGTGGACAGAGGAAAACAGCATATTGTTCAGTTGACTGTCTAGGTAGTGTCACGTTATCAAAAGGTTATTACACCTGTAGTCAATGAACACGATGTCCATGTCATCTTCAGCAGTGGGATACTGACCTAAAGGCCTCCAGCTGGTCAGAGATACAGGCTTGACGCAGCTCAGGTCTGTCTGTCCCAGACTGGACACAGCATTTCAACTGCACCTTACAAAGACGGATGATATGGATACAAAAGGACACAACGATTCAGTTATCTGGCAGACCATCCGAGCCAAAGAGTCTGGGTGAATTCAGAAGTGCGCCATGCCATGTAGTCTGAGAACTCAGGGGTGGAACCCAGCACCATTTGATGGAGAGCCCAACACCCCATCCTACCCCGTTTAGAGTTCCATCAGCAACAGACTCACCTTCCAGATGCATAGCTCCTTCAGCTCTCCTCAGTGGATATCCCCTTGGAGTCGGGTGTCACTCGCCCCACCCTGACGTCCTTCACCAGGCAGGTCCTCCATCACCTCCCTATGCCCCGCCTTCCTGTTTGGGGACAAACGGGGCCGTTTGGCCTCAATGTCTGGGCACATTCAAAGTGGTAGTTTGATGGTCTGACATCAGTGGTAGTTTGCTATAATGTCTGGTAGTAAACCGTTGTTTCCCAATTCAGTTCATGCAAACATACCAGTACTACTTGTTGGCAGGCAGACTCATGGTTCTCCAGGTGCACGGCTCCTCCATCAGCTCTCCTCAGGCAAGGACTCCTGGTCTGTGTAAACAGTGGTGGTAGATGAGCAATTGGGGGGGGGGGGGGGGGGGGGTATTCTTGTGACGCCCGGTTTAAACCAAAGCCCTGGCTGGAGTGTTAATGAGGGCATTAAATATGATTTGATTTATTCTTTCCAACTTGCATAGAAACTAAAGCAAATGCAGAGCAGCTATAGTTTGTGATCTTTAAAGTCAGAACACTGAAATATTCTAGTTGATGAAAATGCTGCTCAGTTCCATAAATAATTGAATCCCTTAGTTCTGATGGTCACATGACTGAACACAATGATGACCCACAGCTGTCCTTCACCTCCCAGAGAGGGTTACCCTAACCCTAACCTCTGCAGTCGCATCGTCGCGATCGTACATCCGAGCGGATCCTGGTGGGTCAGCGATACAATCAGGATATGAAAAAAAATAACATTCTCACACCTCAGTAGACAGTTTTTCTTCATTTTAAAAGGGGACATTATACCACCAGGTGTGAGTGTGCTTAGCCTTACAATCAGTTTCCAAAATCTGACACATATGACATCACTACTGGGCGTGTACACCTAGATCTGTGCTGGATAGATGAGCAACGTTTACTTCAGTCCACTGGGTAGGCTGGTAGAATGATCTGTACAGCACAGATCTAGGTGGACACGCCCACTAGTGATGTCATACGGGGCAGATTTTCAAAACCGCTTGTTAGGCTAATCACACTCACACCTGGTGGTATAATACTTCCCCTTTACAGAATAACAACTTTCAGAACTCATGTGAGAAATCAGACGCTGCAGCCTCACATGGAGAGCAAAATTGTGAGTGAATAAATCCTGTTCACTCACAGCTCCATTAACCCAGGGACTTTTTTCTCAAAATCATTCTGATCAAAACGATGGCTGAAGAGACCGATGTAGGGCTGGTGGAGTGGCTAGTCTAGCAGCCTACTCCTTCACATTGAGGTGGCAGTGTAAGGTATAATCACCTCAGGGTCGGCTGTCCTTGCCCCCCCACGAGGGACGTCCTTCACCAGCGGGTCCTCAGCACGGCTCCATCACCACCCCTCAGAGTCCTGGTCTGGAGCCAAAAGCAGGGAATTTGCCTCATGTCCACCATGTTCAGTTCATGCAAACCAGTGCAAACCAGTACCACCTGTTGGCAGGTAGATTCATGGTCGTCCTCCAGATGCAGTTCCTCCATCAGCCAAGGGCATCGGGTCTGTAACAAACAGGGGTGGTAGTTGAGCAGTGGGTGGGATTATTCTCTGGACGCCTCTTTTAAACCATTCTGAACCAAAGTACTGGCTTTTGGTGTAAAATGTAGAGGAATAGAAGACACCAAGTTAAAAAAATAAATAAGAACCATGCACACACTTGAAAATGTGATATGCAGGAGAATGGTAGAACATTCTGTGAATTCAACAGCACACATTTGAAATTTGACTGTTAACATTATTCAAACAGTCTTCTGCCTCAGCTGAAACTCAATATTTAAAACAAACGATAAAACTTGTAGAATTCTTGTACCAGTAGCGTAGACTCCAGCCTTCACATTTAGGGGTTAGAGTCTCAATAAAACTTCACTGATGACTCCATTAAGCCAAGGACGGTTTTCTCTAAATCTGCCATATTAGATGACGGCTGAAGTAACCGATTTTAGAACAGAAACCGTTCAGTAGCAGTGAGAGTGATAATCAATCTAGAGACGGGCTGCATTCACCCCGACATCATTCTTAAGGCAGGACCTCCACCACGGCTCCTCCATCGGCTCTCGTCCACCATGGCTCCTCCGTCGGCTCTCGTCCACCATGGCTCCTCCGTCGGCTCTCGTCCACCATGGCTCCTCTGTCGGCTCTCGTCCACCATGGCTCCTCTGTCGGCTCTCGTCCACCATGGCGCTGTCGGCTCTCGTCCACCATGGCGCTGTCGGCTCTCGTCCACCATGGCGCTGTCGGCTCTCGTCCACCATGGCTCCATCGGATCTCCTCCATCAGCCCTCCTCAACCAACGCGTCCTGACCTAACATCAAACGGCAGTAGTTGGGTCCAAAATGTGGTAACAAAGCCGGGGAGGTCAAACCTTCACACCCTTGCATTTGTAAAGGGGAAAAAATATCAAACTTCAAGCTTACAAGTTGACTCGTTGAGAAATGTATAAACTACTACTGTCAGAACGAAAATCTGAGAAAGATAAAAAAATAATAATAATCAGCCTCAACAATTAGTTTCAGAGCGGCTTGGAGATGGTACCCTGGTCCACCCTGCTGCCCCATTACTGGTCCAGGTAGTGGGGTTACCCTCTAGTCCCCAGCCTCAGGTCCAACCAGCTGTGTTGTACAATATTTAACTAAACCTTGGGAGACGACGTGCCATTTCTAAACTACTGTAAATTAGCTTTATTAATCAACTCCATTTACATTGAGGGCATTTAGCAGATGCCTTTAACCAAAGCGATGAGTACATTTTTCAGGAAGAGAAGCAATAAACTAGACACAGGTTGGACGTCTTCAGGAAGCGGACTCCCAAACACTAAATCAAGGTACTGAACCATCATAATCAAGCACATTAACATCCAATATTCATCATTTTAACGCAAAAATCAACATTGATCGAAAGCCACTTACACCGATAGAGCCTGGTTCAACTGCTCGGCCACATCTCCTCCCACCGACCACGCTGCAGAGATCACTGAGAAGATCATAATGTTATAAAAGATGGGTAAATACTGTGGGAATCAATGTGAAAGCTTCAATATCAAACACTCACATGTGCGGTTGGATTGACATCTTCTGCATCATACAGGATCAGGACTGCAAGGCCTGGAGTTTCCCCCCCGTCTGTTAGCACAACATTCATCCATTTAAAAACACCACGACGCGCTTTACATCACTGCCTCACCAATAATAAACTGAACATCAATATAACAGTTCTTGGTCACCACGTATCTTAGTTGCCTTGTGCTTAGTTTGATTTATTCAAAAGTCAAAGGTTTATGGTAGCATTTGCGCAACAATTAACTTTACTTTTCTAAACAGCTATACCATTTGATAATACGTGAATAAGCACACTTACATTTAACCCTTCCTTTTGTTTCTGAAGTCTAGCAGAAACTATATTGAGCAGATCACAGCCCAGATATTTAGAACACTAGCAATATCAATAGTAATTTAGATAGTAAAATGATACTTGGCCACATTCAGCTGCTGGGTTGTTGAAGAAATAAAAAGCCGTAGTAAGTAAATGCCGTCGTCTCCATCTTTTACGCGACCCGAAAAATGTATGCGCAGAAAATCGAGAGTTGATTGTAGAGCGCAGTTATCAAAGTAGTTTAAGGTATTTTGTGGGATAATTAAAAATATATTTTAAGAGTGCCCTTCCTAATTTCTAGTGCATAAGGATTTACCAATAATCGCAGATGGTTACCTATAGAAATGGGGCACTGCCAGATTACCTTAATTGGGTACGCTCAATAGTTATGAGGTTTACGCAAATGCCAATATTGATCGTACTGCCAGACGCCATAATAAGGTGTGGATGACATAACGCAATTGCCAATCCTGTTCGTACTGCCAGTTATCCTCCACCACACAGTACTGCAGCATTAGAGCTTCACAGACTGCACAAAACTAACTACCAACCTCTACAGAAACCCCAAGCCCCGTCATACTGGAATCGTAACGTTCCAGTACGAACCATCCCTAAGTAACGTAACCAGCACCTCACCTTGAACTGAACGACGATGAAGATCTTGTGGTCGTCTCATTGCAAAATACAGCCAACAGACTTACCTTGAGGCGATCTGGTAGTTTGTTGCTGTTGGTTTATGTACAAAACATTTTGACTAAACATTTCAGTTACCCCATTTAACTAATTATCTACCAATTAACAATGCTTGCCAGTGTACAAAAAAAGCTAACTAATCTGTCTTTTGGCTACTTCCTCGCTTCACATCGCATGAGCATTGTCATATTGATCCGGGTGTGGTCCGAGTGGCCAGAGATGCATGTTAGGATACTGTGCGGTCTGAAGTCTACTGTTCTGTAGACGCGCCCCCCTCCGGAGAAACAGTGTTCAAAAGGGCTGTTGCATCAGTTACATGACCTGGAACATCCGTCAAGACTGTGACAGGGACTCCCCAAGGAGAGACGCCATGGGTAGGATGCGAGGGCTCTTTCTCAGCGACTAGAATACACCACAGCGCCTACGGGAGGGAACCATTGCACACATTTCAATATTCCTCTTCATAGATCTTGAAGCCCCAGCGAGGATTTCTTTTCCTCCTCAGCTGAAGAAGAGCTTGGTTACAGCATGAAGAGAACCCTAGTTGGGATGTTACCAAGATGGTTTCTGATTCAAAGGGGGACCCAACTCCCAGGTCCAGCTAGCATCAACAAATGCATTGCAATTCAGCCCAAGAAAAACTTGCATCCCAGCACAGGAGTCCAGAAGATACAATCCACAGGGCCTGCCAGCCAACTATCATGTCGGGGCTAGAAAGGGCAGCCACGTCGCCGTCTTTCAAGCTTGAAGGACCATTTCCTAAAATGTTGTGATGTATAATAAGTGCGTATCCCCATGTCATCACGCTCACACATGGTATGCCTCGTCACCCTGATCACGCCCGGATGAAGAACCCCAGGCCAGGTAGAACCCCGACTACATGAACAACCGAACCAGGTAGAACCCTGACCACATGAACAACCAGGCCAGGTAGCACCCTGACCACATGAAGAACCAGGCCAGGCAGAACCCTGACCACATGAACAACCAGGCCAGGTAGAACCCTGACCACATGAACAACCAGGCCAGGTAGAACCCTATGAACCACATGAACAACCAGGCCAGGTAGAACCCTATGAACCACATGAACAACCAGGCCAGGTAGAACCCTGACCACATGAACAACCAGGCCAGGTAGCACCCTGACCACATGAAGAACCAGGCCAGGCAGAACCCTGACCACATGAAGAACCAGGCCAGGCAGAACCCTGACCACATGAACAACCAGGCCAGGCAGAACCCTGACCACATGAACAACCGAACCAGGTAGAACCCTGACCGCATGAACAACCAGGCCAGGTAGAACCCTGACCACATGAACAACCAGGCCAGGTAGAACCCTGACTACATGAACAACCGAACCAGGTAGAACCCTGACCACATGAACAACCAGGCCAGGTAGCACCCTGACCACATGAACAACCAGGCCAGGTAGAACCCTGACCACATGAACAAGCAGGCCAGGTAGAACCCTGACCACATGAACAACCAGGCCAGGTAGAACCCTGACCACATGAAGAACCAGGCCAGGCAGAACCCTGACCACATGAACAACCAGGCCAGGTAGAACCCTGACCACATGAACAACCAGGCCAGGTAGAACCCTGACCGCATGAACAACCAGGCCAGGTAGAACCCTGACCACATGAAGAACCAGGCCAGGTAGAACCCTGACCACATGAAGAACCAGGCCAGGTAGAACCCTGACCACATGAAGAACCAGGCCAGGTAGAACCCTGACCACATGAAGAACCAGGCCAGGCAGAACCCTGACCACATGAACAACCAGGCCAGGCAGAACCCTGACCACATGAACAACCAGGCAAGGTAGAACCCTCGCCATGCCCACCTGAAGAGCCACAGGCAGTCCAGTTGTTTTCCTTCAGACTCAAACTCTTCCGCTTTGATGAGCCTGAGAACAGGGACGGGATTTGATGGAAGTGGTGAGAAGGTAATCTGATTAGGTCACCCCAGTGGTGGGATGGTAGGGATCGGACATCCCAGTAGCTGGTAGTTATCGGACATCCCAGTAGCTGGTAGGTTTCAGACATCCCAGTAGCTGGTAGGTTTCAGACATCCCAGTAGCTGGTAGGTTTCAGACATCCCAGTAGCTGGTAGGTTTCAGACATCCCAGTAGTTGGTAGGTTTCAGACATCCCAGAAGCTGGTAGGTTTCAGACATCCCAGAAGCTGGTAGGTTTCAGACATCCCAGTAGTTGGTAGGTTTCAGACATCCCAGTAGCTGGTAGATTTCCGACATCCCAGTAGTTGGTCGGTTTCAGACATCCCAGTAGTTGGTAGGTTTCAGACATCCCAGTAGTTGGTAGGTTTCGGACGTCCCAGTAGTTGGTAGGTATCGGACGTCCCAGTAGTTGGTAGGTATCGGACGTCCCAGTAGTTGGTAGGTAGGTCATGAACGGACCAGACCTTGAACAGAGCAGGGATTGGTTGGTAGGTCTTTACAGTAGGATTCTCCTCATCCCATATGAACAGCAGGCCGATGAGCCCTCTGCTGGCTCAGATGCAAGCCTTTCTCAGGCTGAACTGCAGAGTAATGGAGGAGGCCAGCTGGTCCTGGAAGTTCGGTCCTCTTAAATCAGAACCTATCTCGGTAAGATCCCACCAAGGACCCTTTTCGTGACTGCAGCTGTGCTCTACTCCAGCTGCGGAGGTAGAGAAACCGTAGCTACGGCTTCAAGATGTATGGTGGGCAACGTTGAAATGTGCTCCATGGTTCTCTAGCGAAGGACCGAGGTGGTGTTCTAGTCGTTGAGGAAGAGCCCTCACCTCTCATCCCCGGGCGTTTCTCCTTTAGGTGAGAGCCTGTCACCATCTTGAATGACATCCCAGTTCATGTAAATGACTTCACAACCACCTCTTAGACACATGCCTTCACCTGAAGGGGGCAAGTCTACAGAGCTGGAGGCTTCAGACAGCGCAGAACCCTAGCATGCATCTCTGATCACTCAATCTGAACCCTCTTCAGTACGGTAACTCATGTGACGTGATGCAAAGTTCAGGAAGTAGTGGCGAAGCATGTCGAAAGAAAATCTAGACAAAACCTTGGAGTATGTTTTGGCTGCACTCTGAGAAACCCTATGTTACTATTCTCACAATTCACTTGGAACCTATACTACACCCCTTCTAACACAGCATTGACACATGTTCAAACTAAACAGGTAATTAGCCCACGTACCAACAAAAAACATTATTTAAATCATTCACCTTTCCACCTCAGCCAACGAGGAGGCCAAAACAATGCCCCAGCATAAAGAGGAAATATAAGGACTTACAGTTCGCAGTTTCTTCTTCATGGTTCAGTTTTGATACTCACAGAATCACTTTCTCCTCCTTGACCTGTGAAGTAACGGAACGAGCAGATTCGTTTTAGTGCTCAAACCACACCACTGAGTCAAAGTTGATTCAAGCTAACTTAATTTGAATTAAACATGCATTCCTTTCCCCAAATATTGGCACCAATCTACTCCAAACGACAGTCCTTTAACCTGTAGAAACTTCATTAAAACTTGATACTAATCATTTTTTTTAACTTTATTTTGGCAGTTGTGTATAGTTTAGCTGCATCTAGACTAATATACTTGAAAGAAATATATCAAATTCTTAAGGGTTTTAACTTTTAATTTGTTTTGTTTTTAAAAGGCAAAAATCCACCTAATAAAACGATCAAGGGCTTAATAAAAAACAGACTCTATAGACGTCTTAAATCAGCCCACACAACTAGCACATTGAATCCACACCACCTGAATAAATAAATGGCCTATAACCACGCAAAAACGCTACAAATGATGTCCAATTACATCAAGAACCAACATTAAACATCAAGTAAGCCTAGTAGGAAAATAAACGTTCTACTCACAGCAGGTCCAGATGTGGTGGTCCGTTTTACTTCGAAAAGCGTTCGTTACAAGAACTGTCATTTGTCACACAAAACCGGGAAACTCCAACCAAGTTCTGGTTAAACTCCTAAAGTATACATCACCGTACCTGGGAGACGTTAGACGGTTAGTGGGGAGACCGACCTGCTTAGTTTGGCCTACTGAGCAACAGACAGGTAAGTTAGAGATGACTGAGCAGCACGAGTCGCCACATGCAGGTGAACTCATTAGCGCGGAGCGTGGCACTAATTAGTTAAACCACGTGCAGATGCGGCCCAGCGGGTTGCCTTGGTAACGGATATGCGACCACGCAAATACAATCCGCCGCCACGTGTCGCATTCATATATTTATTTATTATAGATTTATATATCTATATTTATTCATTTATTTATTATTATGATAATAATAATAATACGTGAAGCTATCCGTGGTGGTGAGGAAACGTGCGAAGCGCATGCGGCATGCCGCATCTGACAGTAGGCCCCCTACGACGCAACCAGACGCCTGTGAGCGACGCGTCTCTGTCCATGTGCGTCTCTCTAGGGGACTCTCTAAATCGATATGGCGATCGAGTGGATAGTGCCTGGAAGAGGCGAAGGAGCAGCCTACCCTACGTCGCCGTGGGAACGTGTGACATTTTGAATGGGATTGATTGGGACTGCAGACGAGAGACTAGCAGCGACGTCACGGCGGCGGCATGGAAGATCCTTCCACCGGCGGCGGTGTCACGGCGACGTACATAAGGAAATTCAGACAAAATGTACGTCTACTCTCGACGTGTGGATAAGTTCGTCGCCACTGACGCCTGCTGCCCTACGTCGCCGTGAGAACGCCTGAACTAGGTATGTGGCCAGTGGCCACAAAGCGCTTCAGTGTGATTTTATGACGTAGTGTAGCAGGATGGGCCTTTAATTAGTGCTGCAGTACCGGCCTATCACTGTTGGGTGCGCTGCCTATAAAGGTGAGTGGTTGTGCACTGGGAGGCCTCTTGCCTGGGAGCCCCTGGCTGCCCCGCCTCCTGTTATCACCGCACCTGATCGCCTTTTAGCTGGATCGTGCAGCTCGCCGTTGTTTGGTATGTAGTAGGCCTAGTTGTGTGCATCTGTGTAGGCCTACCTTCTAAACTTTGCACAAGTCCTCAACATTGGCTACCATCCCTCAGGCAGTTCATTGGCCGGGTCTTCCCTCTCCCGTATCGACCCTAGTTGTAGGGCGTGCGAGTGTTTTCCTCCTCTACCTGTTGCAGCGGGGAGCGATCAGCTGATTGATCGAGTTGCACTTGTAATTGTGCTGCTCAGTACAAGTGATCCCCTTCCTCCCCTTTGATGTTCATTCAACTCCTGACGGTATGTGGATAAGATGACGCTAACTCAAGTTACTACAGTTCAGCCTCTAGAACAAATGTATTTTTCTATGGCAGGGTTGACGTGTGTGTGGGCGGTTTCTGCCAGCACGTCCCCCCCCCCCCCCCCCCCCCTCTTCACGCTGTTGGCCGGCTGCCGTTTTGTCCACTGGTTTTTATAGCCAACACATCCATCCTACCCTGCATCTCCTACTGTGCTGTACCTGCCACCGAGTATGGTGATTGCTGCCTCATCCTCAGTTTTATTATCTTAATCTATTAATTTAACCGACTTCTAACTGATGTTATTGATGATATTATTTGTGTTTTGTGGGTTGCTTTGCATGTTTGTTTTGGTTTAATTCGTTTTCTTAGTTATTTTGGTTTGGTTTAATTGCTTTACTTATTCATTTGGATTTATCAGTTTGGATAAATCTCCATTACTTTTGATTTAATTTCTTTGTTAGTTTTCTTTTGGTTTGCATTTATTGGGGTTGTTTAAGTTGTGGGTTGAAGCGATTTAACCCTGATTTAAACCCCATTTAGTTATTTGCTCTTCCCTTTTTGTGTGTTTGTGTGAACATATTTTATTGAGAAGTCATGTTTAAAGATTATCTATATTAATTGAAAGGAATTGAATTTGTATGCTGGACCCAGTCTCAAGCTTTCATTAGTAAACGAACTTGTGTGCTTTAACTTAGGTTAATCTTACTCTCCAGGTGAAATTCCTGGGGTGGCGTTGTTGGCAACTTGTCACTAGTTCTTTAACTAAACTTTATCTTATTGGTTCCTCGACCGCCGAATGCCACAGTTTACGATTAACTAGTGTTTTATACAACCAGCACATTTATATCACTTGGAACAGCAATGTATAATGTAGGACAGATAAACTGTTGTTTAAATGTAGGCCATTTTGATGGTGCCTGTTTTGATACCGTTATTCACTCTCAAAGTAGACACATTGTTTTAGTTGAGATAATGAATTGCTAATTTGTATGGGTAATTTATTGTAATTAAAATGGGTAAGTCTACAGACTTGGCATTAAACACCACTGAAAGTGTTATCTTTTACTACAGTATATCTGTTCAGAGTCATTAATATTTATATTAATGTAATTAGATAAATTAATTTGATTTGAATGTTTATTTTGGTTATTGGTTATTGGGTTTATTTAATCCGTCATACAGAAGAAATTGTGTAGATTATTCATTGATTGAGATAACAATGCTAAGAATATCTGATCCGTGTAAAATAAAGGAGATGACAATGGCAGCCAACATAACCAGCGTTAAATCTCCTCTCTTGCCTGTTTTCATATTTCCTTGTACACACAGGAGACTATAGATCTACCAACACAACAATTTATTATCCGTACAATACCAAGAATCAACAGATTTTCATGAATACAATTTGAATTAAGCTCACATTCACAAACAAATATATTCTAAATGAATACTCTGAGCAAGCATGACAATACTGCAAGGCAAGCCATTTCATCATGTCTTGTACTACACTAATGCTACTCAATACCATTGCAAATACTTTGCAGGAGGGAGAATCCCAGCACAGTGACCTGAGTGCAATCGTGTGTTTGAGGCACTTTTCATCCAACTTTACGAGCAGTACTGTGGATCAAGGCGCGTATGTGGAGTCAGGCACCAGTGTTTGAGCCAGACCCCCACATCCGGCAAGTCATTATTATTAATATCATGGTGATGGAGAAAAGCACCACCCGGCTCCAAGTGATAAATACTGCAACAATCACAAGATGTTGAGTTTATAAAAACTTTACCCAGCCAATAATAACCTAGTATCTGTGCCATTTCCTGTGTAGCCATGTTGTCATCTGATATTATGCTTTGTTATACAAAAAAGGTAATACTTTTAGGCACTGCACAGGGAGAACTGTCGCGAGCCCAGAGAGGCTCCATCTTCTGTTCCGAGGCCTGCTCCTGAGCTTCCTCTTCAGTCAACCAAACCAGCTCTTCAACCACTTGCCCACACCTCCACTTCTCCAGTTCCACGTTTTTATGCTTTGCCAGACCCTTATTGGATGACTACAATCAAAGCTTTTGTTTGGCCGTCTGCCAAAATAATACATGTTGGCTTACAACTAGTGACTACAATGAAGTCTTTATCTGCCCAATGTTTTTCTTCTTTCTTGCCTTCTCAAATTCAACATTTGTATGGTTAATTATCTGCTGTCAAAGCACAGATTCTGTTGAATGATCGATGCTTAAAATTACTTTGAAACACAGATGAATGCGGTTGTTAATTCACAAATGTTTTGTTTCATCAAAGAAATTCCATTGTGATCATTTACAATGTTACATTGATTTATATATTAACTACAACGTTTTGAAAAAGAAAGTGAATAATATAGCCTAGATAGAAAACCGAAAATGTCATAGGCCTGGGGGGTATTCCACGAACGGACGTTTAACAAACAGAGTTAACGCTGAACTCTTGGTTGAGTGAGCCTGTGCCAACTAAACCAGAGCTGTCGGTTCTACGGCACCGGTTATGCATTAGTTCAATCAACACAGGGTTGGGCGCGTCCACGCCAAACCTATAAAGAAGTGATTTATGGATCATGGAAACCCTGATCGAAATGGGGAAACGGGCCGCTTGAAAATGTCATGTTGTCCTGGGAACCGGATTTTCAGTTCTAAACAACCGAACGAGAGATGGCGTTGAGATGTGCGAGAGATGTGTCGTTTCTTTCAAAATGAAAATAAATCAATATCAAGAGGTGAAAATCACTACCAATCGAAACATGTCGAGGCGTTAATGTATTCACTGCAAGGTACTGTGGAGAAAGCTATTTAAATATATTAAAGATTTGCGTGAGAATCTATCTCTTCAGCAAAAAGTCATCCGGATATAGCCGTGGTCTTAGAAATCTCTCCCGGTGGATTGCACGAATAATTGGCGCTCCGGTATCAACAGGGCTCTCATCAAAAGGGCATGCCATTGTGAACACATGGAATCTGCGGTGAACGCAGCTTTAAATCCCCAAAACCGGGTTATGTTCCAAACTTAACCTGCACAAAACCTGGTCCGACCAGGTTTGATTCAGAGCATATGTTGCTATTAGTAACTAACATACCGTGTTCATTTTGGAACGGAAACCCTAGGGTTACCGCAAACCCTGGGTTAATTTGCCCGGTTATGTGATAAAACCGGCTTTGTGGAATACCCCTCTGCCCTATGAAGGGACATCATGCCCATACAATCATCAAAACATTGAGATCTGTTTTAAAACTGTTTGTCTTTTTGACACATAAAAACTAACGTTTTTAATAAAATGTCATCAACTTATTCATCAACAAGTCATTGGATATATTAATACCAGAAAATAATGAAGGAAAAATTATATATAGACTGGGAATCGAACCCCAGTCCCAACGGCGGCGGCGTGCATAATCCTCTCCACACGGCGGCGGCGTAGCTTCTCCACACGTTCATTTCACACGTTGTTATCCTTCTCCAGGGAATCCTGGCACTATCCACTCGCCATAATCCACTCGCCATAGGCACTATCCACTCGCCATATCGATTTAGAGAGTCCCCTAGAGAGACGCACATGGACAGAGACGCGTCGCTCACAGGCGTCTGGTTGCGTCGTAGGGGGCCTACTGTCAGTTGCGGCATGCCGCATGCGCTTCGCACGTTTCCTCACCACCACGGATAGCTTCACGTATTATTATTATTATTATCATAATAATAAATAAATGAATAAATATAGATATATAAATCTATAATAAATAAATATATGAATGCGACACGTGGCGGCGGATTGTATTTGCGTGGTCGCATATCCGTTACCAAGGCAACCCGCTGGGCCGCATCTGCACGTGGTTTAACTAATTAGTGCCACGCTCCGCGCTAATGAGTTCACCTGCATGTGGCGACTCGTGCTGCTCAGTCATCTCTAACTTACCTGTCTGTTGCTCAGTAGGCCAAACTAAGCAGGTCGGTCTCCCCACTAACCGTCTAACGTCTCCCAGGTACGGTGATGTATACTTTAGGAGTTTAACCAGAACTTGGTTGGAGTTTCCCGGTTTTGTGTGACAAATGACAGTTCTTGTAACGAACGCTTTTCGAAGTAAAACGGACCACCACATCTGGACCTGCTGTGAGTAGAACGTTTATTTTCCTACTAGGCTTACTTGATGTTTAATGTTGGTTCTTGATGTAATTGGACATCATTTGTAGCGTTTTTGCGTGGTTATAGGCCATTTATTTATTCAGGTGGTGTGGATTCAATGTGCTAGTTGTGTGGGCTGATTTAAGACGTCTATAGAGTCTGTTTTTTATTAAGCCCTTGATCGTTTTATTAGGTGGATTTTTGCCTTTTAAAAACAAAACAAATTAAAAGTTAAAACCCTTAAGAATTTGATATATTTCTTTCAAGTATATTAGTCTAGATGCAGCTAAACTATACACAACTGCCAAAATAAAGTTAAAAAAAATGATTAGTATCAAGTTTTAATGAAGTTTCTACAGGTTAAAGGACTGTCGTTTGGAGTAGATTGGTGCCAATATTTGGGGAAAGGAATGCATGTTTAATTCAAATTAAGTTAGCTTGAATCAACTTTGACTCAGTGGTGTGGTTTGAGCACTAAAACGAATCTGCTCGTTCCGTTACTTCACAGGTCAAGGAGGAGAAAGTGATTCTGTGAGTATCAAAACTGAACCATGAAGAAGAAACTGCGAACTGTAAGTCCTTATATTTCCTCTTTATGCTGGGGCATTGTTTTGGCCTCCTCGTTGGCTGAGGTGGAAAGGTGAATGATTTAAATAATGTTTTTTGTTGGTACGTGGGCTAATTACCTGTTTAGTTTGAACATGTGTCAATGCTGTGTTAGAAGGGGTGTAGTATAGGTTCCAAGTGAATTGTGAGAATAGTAACATAGGGTTTCTCAGAGTGCAGCCAAAACATACTCCAAGGTTTTGTCTAGATTTTCTTTCGACATGCTTCGCCACTACTTCCTGAACTTTGCATCACGTCACATGAGTTACCGTACTGAAGAGGGTTCAGATTGAGTGATCAGAGATGCATGCTAGGGTTCTGCGCTGTCTGAAGCCTCCAGCTCTGTAGACTTGCCCCCTTCAGGTGAAGGCATGTGTCTAAGAGGTGGTTGTGAAGTCATTTACATGAACTGGGATGTCATTCAAGATGGTGACAGGCTCTCACCTAAAGGAGAAACGCCCGGGGATGAGAGGTGAGGGCTCTTCCTCAACGACTAGAACACCACCTCGGTCCTTCGCTAGAGAACCATGGAGCACATTTCAACGTTGCCCACCATACATCTTGAAGCCGTAGCTACGGTTTCTCTACCTCCGCAGCTGGAGTAGAGCACAGCTGCAGTCACGAAAAGGGTCCTTGGTGGGATCTTACCGAGATAGGTTCTGATTTAAGAGGACCGAACTTCCAGGACCAGCTGGCCTCCTCCATTACTCTGCAGTTCAGCCTGAGAAAGGCTTGCATCTGAGCCAGCAGAGGGCTCATCGGCCTGCTGTTCATATGGGATGAGGAGAATCCTACTGTAAAGACCTACCAACCAATCCCTGCTCTGTTCAAGGTCTGGTCCGTTCATGACCTACCTACCAACTACTGGGACGTCCGATACCTACCAACTACTGGGACGTCCGATACCTACCAACTACTGGGACGTCCGAAACCTACCAACTACTGGGATGTCTGAAACCTACCAACTACTGGGATGTCTGAAACCGACCAACTACTGGGATGTCGGAAATCTACCAGCTACTGGGATGTCTGAAACCTACCAACTACTGGGATGTCTGAAACCTACCAGCTTCTGGGATGTCTGAAACCTACCAGCTTCTGGGATGTCTGAAACCTACCAACTACTGGGATGTCTGAAACCTACCAGCTACTGGGATGTCTGAAACCTACCAGCTACTGGGATGTCTGAAACCTACCAGCTACTGGGATGTCTGAAACCTACCAGCTACTGGGATGTCTGAAACCTACCAGCTACTGGGATGTCTGAAACCTACCAGCTACTGGGATGTCCGATAACTACCAGCTACTGGGATGTCCGATCCCTACCATCCCACCACTGGGGTGACCTAATCAGATTACCTTCTCACCACTTCCATCAAATCCCGTCCCTGTTCTCAGGCTCATCAAAGCGGAAGAGTTTGAGTCTGAAGGAAAACAACTGGACTGCCTGTGGCTCTTCAGGTGGGCATGGCGAGGGTTCTACCTTGCCTGGTTGTTCATGTGGTCAGGGTTCTGCCTGGCCTGGTTGTTCATGTGGTCAGGGTTCTGCCTGGCCTGGTTGTTCATGTGGTCAGGGTTCTGCCTGGCCTGGTTGTTCATGTGGTCAGGGTTCTGCCTGGCCTGGTTCTTCATGTGGTCAGGGTTCTACCTGACCTGGTTCTTCATGTGGTCAGGGTTCTGCCTGGCCTGGTTCTTCATGTGGTCAGGGTTCTACCTTGCCTGGTTGTTCATGTGGTCAGGGTTCTACCTGGCCTGGTTGTTCATGTGGTCAGGGTTCTACCTGGCCTGGTTGTTCATGTGGTCAGGGTTCTACCTGGCCTGGTTGTTCATGTGGTCAGGGTTCTACCTGGCCTGGTTGTTCATGTGGTCAGGGTTCTACCTGGCCTGGTTCTTCATGTGGTCAGGGTTCTGCCTGGCCTGGTTGTTCATGTGGTCAGGGTTCTACCTGGTTCGGTTGTTCATGTAGTCGGGGTTCTACCTGGCCTGGGGTTCTTCATCCGGGCGTGATCAGGGTGACGAGGCATACCATGTGTGAGCGTGATGACATGGGGATACGCACTTATTATACATCACAACATTTTAGGAAATGGTCCTTCAAGCTTGAAAGACGGCGACGTGGCTGCCCTTTCTAGCCCCGACATGATAGTTGGCTGGCAGGCCCTGTGGATTGTATCTTCTGGACTCCTGTGCTGGGATGCAAGTTTTTCTTGGGCTGAATTGCAATGCATTTGTTGATGCTAGCTGGACCTGGGAGTTGGGTCCCCCTTTGAATCAGAAACCATCTTGGTAACATCCCAACTAGGGTTCTCTTCATGCTGTAACCAAGCTCTTCTTCAGCTGAGGAGGAAAAGAAATCCTCGCTGGGGCTTCAAGATCTATGAAGAGGAATATTGAAATGTGTGCAATGGTTCCCTCCCGTAGGCGCTGTGGTGTATTCTAGTCGCTGAGAAAGAGCCCTCGCATCCTACCCATGGCGTCTCTCCTTGGGGAGTCCCTGTCACAGTCTTGACGGATGTTCCAGGTCATGTAACTGATGCAACAGCCCTTTTGAACACTGTTTCTCCGGAGGGGGGCGCGTCTACAGAACAGTAGACTTCAGACCGCACAGTATCCTAACATGCATCTCTGGCCACTCGGACCACACCCGGATCAATATGACAATGCTCATGCGATGTGAAGCGAGGAAGTAGCCAAAAGACAGATTAGTTAGCTTTTTTTGTACACTGGCAAGCATTGTTAATTGGTAGATAATTAGTTAAATGGGGTAACTGAAATGTTTAGTCAAAATGTTTTGTACATAAACCAACAGCAACAAACTACCAGATCGCCTCAAGGTAAGTCTGTTGGCTGTATTTTGCAATGAGACGACCACAAGATCTTCATCGTCGTTCAGTTCAAGGTGAGGTGCTGGTTACGTTACTTAGGGATGGTTCGTACTGGAACGTTACGATTCCAGTATGACGGGGCTTGGGGTTTCTGTAGAGGTTGGTAGTTAGTTTTGTGCAGTCTGTGAAGCTCTAATGCTGCAGTACTGTGTGGTGGAGGATAACTGGCAGTACGAACAGGATTGGCAATTGCGTTATGTCATCCACACCTTATTATGGCGTCTGGCAGTACGATCAATATTGGCATTTGCGTAAACCTCATAACTATTGAGCGTACCCAATTAAGGTAATCTGGCAGTGCCCCATTTCTATAGGTAACCATCTGCGATTATTGGTAAATCCTTATGCACTAGAAATTAGGAAGGGCACTCTTAAAATATATATATTTTTAATTATCCCACAAAATACCGCAAACTACTTTGATAACTGCGCTCTACAATCAACTCTCGATTTTCTGCGCATACATTTATCGGGTCGCGTAAAAGATGGAGACGACGGCATTTACCTACTACGGCTTTTTATTTCTTCAACAACCCAGCAGCTGAATGTGGCCAAGTATCATTTTACTATCTAAATTACTATTGATATTGCTAGTGTTCTAAATATCTGGGCTGTGATCTGCTCAATATAGTTTCTGCTAGACTTCAGAAACAAAAGGAAGGGTTAAATGTAAGTGTGCTTATTCACGCATTATCAAATGGTATAGCTGTTTAGAAAAGTAAAGTTAATTGTTGCTACCATAAACCTTTGACTTTTGAATAAATCAAACTAAGCACAAGGCAACTAAGATACGTGGTGAACAAGAACTCTTATATTGATGTTCAGTTTATTATTGGTGAGGCAGTGATGTAAAGCGCGTCGTGGTGTTTTTAAATGGATGAATGTTGTGCTAACAGACGGGGGTAAACTCCAGGCCTTGCAGTCCTGGTCCTGTATGATGCAGAAGATGTCAATCCAACCGCACATGTGAGTGTTTGATATTGAAGCTTTCACATTGATTCCCACAGTATTTACCCATCTTTTATAACATTATGATCTTCTCAGTGATCTCTGCAGCGTGGTCGGTGGGAGGAGATGTGGACGAGCTGTTGAACCAGGCTCTATCGGTGTAAGTGGCTTTCGATCAATGTTGATTTTTGTGTTAAAAGGGTGTATGTTGGATGTTAATGTGCTTGATTATGATGGTTCAGTACCTTGATTTAGCGTTTGGGAGTCCGCTTCCTGAAGACGTCCAACCTGTGTCTAGTTTATTGCTTCTCCTTCTGAAAAATGTACTCATCGCTTTGGTTAAAGGCATCTGCTAAATGCCCTCAGTGTAAATGTAGTTGATTAATAAAGCTAATTTACAGCAGTTTAGAAATGGCACGTCGTCTCCCAAGGTTTAGTTAAATATTGTACAACACCGCTGGGTGGACCTGAGGCTGGGGACCAGAGGGTAACCCCACTACCTGGACCAGTAATGGGGCAGCAGGGTGGACCAGGGTAACCATCACCAAGCCGCTCTGAAACTATTTGTTGAGGCTGATTATTTTTTATTATCTTTCTCAGATTTTCATTCTGACAGTAGTAGTTTATACATTTCTCAACGAGTCAACTTGTAAACTTAAGGAAGTTGGATATTTTTTCCCCCTTTACAAATGCAAGGGTGTGCAGGTTTGACCTCCCCGGCATTGTTACCAGATTTTGGACCCAACTACTGCTGTTTGATGTTGGGTCAGGACGCGTTGGTGGAGGAGGAGGGCTGATGGAGGAGAGCCGACGGAGCCATGGTGGACGAGAGCCGACGGAGCCATGGTGGACGAGAGCCGACGGAGCCATGGTGGACGAGAGCCGACGGCGCCATGGTGGACGAGAGCCGACAGAGGAGCCATGGTGGACGAGAGCCGACGGCGCCATGGTGGACGAGAGCCGACGGCGCCATGGTGGACGAGAGCCGACAGAGGAGCCATGGTGGACGAGAGCCGACGGCGCCATGGTGGACGAGAGCCGACGGCGCCATGGTGGACGAGAGCCGATGGAGGAGCCGTGGTGGAGGTCCTGCCTTAAGAATGATGTCGGGGTGAATGCAGCCGGTCTCTAGTTTGATTATCACTCACTGCTACTGAACGGTTTCTGTTCTAAAATCGGTTACTTCAGCCGTCATCTAATATGGCAGATTTAGAGAAAACCGTCCTTGGCTTAATGAAGCCATCAGTGAAGAAGTTTTATTGAGACTCTAACCCCTCAATGTGAAGGCCAGAGTCTACGCTACTGGTACAAGAATTCTACAAGTTTTATCGTTTGTCTTAAATATTGAGTTTCAGCTGAGGCAGAAGGCTGTTTTAATAATGTTAACAGTCAAATTGCAAATGTGTGCTGTTGAATTCACAGAATGTTCTACCATTCTCCTGCATAACACATTTTCAAGTGTGTGCATGGTTCTTATTTTTTTTTTTAACTTGCAGCCAGTACTTTGGTTCAGAATGGTTTAAAAGAGGCGTCCAAAGAATAATCCCACCCACTGCTCAACTACCACCCCTGTTTGTTACAGACCCGATGCCCTTGGCTGATGGAGGAACTGCATCTGGAGGACGACCATGAATCTACCTGCCAACAGGTGGTACTGGTTTGCACTGGTTTGCATGAACTGAACATGGTGGACATGAGGCAAATTCCCTGCTTTTTGCTCCAGACCAGGACTCTGTGATGGAGGGGGGCTGATAGAGCCGTGCTGAGGACCCGCTGGTGAAGGACGTCCCTCGTGGGGGGGGGCAAGGACAGCCGACCCTGAGGTGATTATACCTTACACTGCCACCTCAATGTGAAGGAGTAGGCTGCTAGACTAGCCACTCCACCAGCCCTACATCGGTCTCTTCAGCCATCGTTTTGATCAGAATGATTTTGAAAAAAGTCCCTGGGTTAATGGAGCTGTGAGTGAACAGGATTTATTCACTCACAATTTTGCTCTCCATGTGAGGCTGCAGCGTCTGATTTCTCACATGAGTTCTGAAAGTTGTTATTCTGTAAAGGCGAAGTATTATACCACCAGGTGTGATTAGCCTAACAAGCGGTTTTGAAAATCTGCCCCATATGACATCACTAGTGGGCGTGTCCACCTAGATCTGTGCTGTACAGATCATTCTACCAGCCTACCCAGTGGACCGAAGTAAACGTTGCTCATCTATCCAGCACAGATCTAGGTGTACACTCCCAGTAGTGATGTAATATGTGTCAGATTTTGGAAACGGCTTGTAAGGCTAAGCACACTCACACCTGGTGGTATAATGTCCCCTTTTAAAATTAAGAAAAACAGTCTACTGAGGTGTGAGAATGTTTTTTTTTTTTTCATATCCTGATTGTATCGCTGACCCACCAGGATCCGCTCGGATCTACGATCGCTACGATGCGACTGCAGAGGTCTCTGGAAGGTAAAGGACAGCTGTGGGTCATCATTGTGTTCAGTCATGTGACGATCAGAACTAAGTGATTCAATTATTTATGGAACTGAACAGCATTTTCATCAACTAGAATATTTCAGTGTTCTGACTTAAAAGATTACAAACTATAGCTGCTTTGCATTTGCTTTAGTTTCTATGCAAGTTGGAAAGAATCAAACAAATCATATTTAATGCCCTCATTAACACTCCAGCCAGGGCTTTGGTTTAAACCGGGCGTCACAAAAATACCCCCCCCCCCCCCCCCCAAATTGCTCATCTACCACCACTGTTTACACAGACCTGGAGTCCTTGGCTGAGGAGAGCTGATGGAGGAGCCGTGCACCTGGAGAACCATGAGTCTGCCTGCCAACAAGTAGTACTGGTATGTTTGCATGAACTGAACATGACTTGTACTGGGAAACAACAGTTTACTACCAGACATTATAGCCAACTACCACTGATGTCGGACCATCAAACTACCACTTTGATTGTGCCCAGACATTGAGGCCAACGGCCCCGTTTGTCCCCAAACAGGAAGGCAGGGCATAGGGAGGTGATGGAGGACCTGCCTGGTGAAGGACGTCAGGGTGGGGCGAGTGACACCCGACTCCAAGGGGATATCCACTGAGGAGAGAGCTGAAGGAGCCATGCATCTGGAAGGTGAGTCTGTTGCTGATGGAACTCTAAACGGGGTAGGATGGGGTGTTGGGCTTTCCATCAAATGGTGCTGGGTTCCACCCCTGAGTTCTCAGACTACATGGCATGGCGCACTTCTGAATTCACCAAGACTCTTTGGCTCGGACGGTCTGCCAGATAACTGAATCGTTGTGTCCTTTTGTATTCATATCATCCGTCTTTGTAAGGTGCAGTTGAAATGCTGTGTCCAGTCTGGGACACACACCTGAGCTGCGTCAAACCTGTATTTCTGACCAGCTGGAGTCCCTTAGGTCAGTATCCCACTGCTGAAGATGACATGGATATCGTGTTCATTGACTACAGGTGTAATAACCTTTTAATAATGTGACACTATCTAGACAGTCAACTGAACAATATAATGTTTTCCTCTGTCCACATTTCAGTGATCAACAACCGCCACTCATCGCTGGCCTGTGGATTCATCTCCTTCACACTCACACAACGTGACCTTGGCCTGTGGATTAATCTCCTTCACACTCACACAACGTGACCTTGGCCTGTGGATTCATCTCCTCCACACTCACACAACAGGACTTTGGCCTGTGGATTCATCTCCTCCACACTCACGCAACGTGACCTTCTCACCATCTGTTGCACGTTTGGATGCACCTAGCGTGTTCCATCGAGGGTTCCTTCCTCCCCACAGTGGGAGGGTTCCTTGTCATTCAAGGCGTCGGGGTTCAGTGTTAGGGACAGAGTTAGGGACAGATGGCTGCGCTGGATTCACGATATACGCTTTGATCATAATGGGTTCGGACATTGGACAAAAAAAACCGCTTCCCATGGAGCCGACGGAGCCATGGTGGACGAGAGCCGACGGCGGAGCCATGGTGGACGAGAGCCGACGGCGGAGCCATGGTGGACGAGAGCCGACGGCGGAGCCATGGTGGACGAGAGCCGACGGCGGAGCCATGGTGGACGAGAGCCGACGGCGGAGCCATGGTGGACGAGAGCCGACGGCGGAGCCATGGTGGACGAGAGCCGACGGCGGAGCCATGGTGGACGAGAGCCGACGGCGGAGCCATGGTGGACGAGAGCCGACGGCGGAGCCATGGTGGACGAGAGCCGACGGCGGAGCCATGGTGGACGAGAGCCGACGGCGGAGCCATGGTGGACGAGAGCCGACGGCGGAGCCATGGTGGACGAGAGCCGACGGCGGAGCCATGGTGGACGAGAGCCGACGGAGGAGCCATGGTGGACGAGAGCCGACGGAGGAGCCATGGTGGACGAGAGCCGACGGCGGCATACGATGCGACTGCAGAGGTCTCAGGAAGGTAAAGGACAGCTGTGGGTCATCATTGTTTTCCGTCATGTGACGATCAGAACTAAGTGATTCAATTATTTATGGAACTGAACAGCATTTTCATCAACTAGAATATTTCAGTGTTCTGACTTGAAAGATTACAAACTATAGCTGCTTTGCATTTGCTTTAGTTTCTATGCAAGTTGGAAAGAATCAAACAAATCATATTTAATGCCCTCATTAACATTCCAGCCAGGGCTTTGGTTTAAACCGGGCGTCACAAGAATACCCCCCCCCCCCCCAATTGCTCAACTACCACCACTGTTGACACAGACCAGGAGTCATTGGCTGAGGAGAGCTGATGGAGGAGCCGTGCACCTGGAGAACCATGAGTCTGCCTGCCAACAAGTAGTACTGGTATGTTTGCATGAACTGAACATGACTTGTACTGGGAAACAACAGTTTACTACCAGACATTATAGCAAACTACCACTGATGTCAGACCATCAAACTACCACTTTGAATGTGCCCAGACATTGAGGCCAAACGGCCCCGTTTGTCCCCAAACAGGAAGGCGGGGCATAGGGAGGTGATGGAGGACCTGCCTGGTGAAGGACGTCAGGGTGGGGCGAGTGACACCCGACTCCAAGGGGATATCCACTGAGGAGAGAGCTGAAGGAGCCATGCATCTGGAAGGTGAGTCTGTTGCTGATGGAACTCTAAACGGGGTAGGATGGGGTGTTGGGCTCTCCATCAAATGGTGCTGGGTTCCACCCCTGAGTTCTCAGACTACATGGCATGGCGCACTTCTGAATTCACCCAGACTCTTTGGCTCGGACGGTCTGCCAGATAACTGAATCGTTGTGTCCTTTTGTATTCATATCATCCGTCTTTGTAAGGTGCAGTTGTAATGCTGTGTCCAGTCTGGGACAGACAGACCTGAGCTGCGTCAAGCCTGTATCTCTGACCAGCTGGAGTCCCTTAGGTCAGTATCCCACTGCTGAAGATGACATGGACATCGTGTTCATTGACTACAGGTGTAATAACCTTTTGATAATGTGACACTATCTAGACAGTCAACTGAACAATATGCTGTTTTCCTCTGTCCACATTTCAGTGATCAACAACCGCCACTCATCGCTGGCCTGTGGATTCATCTCCTTCACACTCACACAACGTGACCTTGGCCTGTGGATTCATCTACTCCACACTCACACAACGTGACCTTGGCCTGTGGATTCATCTCCTCCACACTCACACAACAGGACTTTGGCCTGTGGATTCATCTCCTCCACACTCACACAACAGGACTTTGGCCTGTGGATTCATCTCCTCCACACTCACGCAACGTGACCTTCTCACCATCTGTTGCACGTTTGGATGCACCTAGCGTGTTCCATCGAGGGTTCCTTCCTCCCCACGGTGGGAGGGTTCCTTGTCCTTCAAGGCGTCGGGGTTCAGTGTTAGGGACAGAGTTAGGGACAGATGGCTGCGCTGGATTCACGATACACGCTTTGTGATCAAAATGGGTTCGGACATCGGACAAATCTCTTCCCAAAATGTTTCAATGTGCAAACGATTTTATAAAATGTATACTCGTGGTGTTTATATAAAATCGTATATAACAAATTCTACCTGGTTGTGTGGCTTTTTCTGCATGTTGTGCATTATGTGATGTTTAATACTGACCATAATGAGATAACCTATACACATCTACCCTACCCTCGACCTCTACCCTCACCTTGACCCCCGACCTCTACCCTCACCTTGACCCCCGACCTCTACCCTCACCTTGACCCCCCCCCCCCCTCTACCCTCACCTTGACCCCCCCCTCTACCCTCACCTTGACCCCCCCCTCTACCCTCACCTTGATCCCCCCTCTACCCTCACCTTGACCCCCCCTCTACCCTCACCTTGACCCCCCCTCTACCCTCACCTTGACCCCCCCCCTCTACCCTCACCTTGACCCTACCCTCACCTTGACCCCCCCCCTCTACCCTCACCTTGACCCCCCCCTCTACCCTCACCTTGACCCCCCCTCTACCCTCACCTTGACCCCCCCCTCTACCCTCACCTTGACCCCCCCTCTACCCTCACCTTGACCCCCCCTCTACCCTCACCTTGACCCCCCCCCTCTACCCTCACCTTGACCCCCCCTCTACCCTCACCTTGACCCCCCCTCTACCCTCACCTTGACCCCCCCCTCTACCCTCACCTTGACCCCCCCCTCTACCCTCACCTTGACCCCCCCTCTACCCTCACCTTGACCCCCCCCCTCTACCCTCACCTTGACCCCCCCCCCTCTACCCTCACCTTGACCCCCCCCTCTACCCTCACCTTGACCCCCCCCTCTACCCTCACCTTGACCCCTCTACCCTCACCTTGACCTCTACCCTCACCTTGACCCCCCCCCCTCTACCCTCACCTTGACCCCCCCCTCTACCCTCACCTTGACCCCTCCCCCTCTACCCTAACCTTGACTCTACCCTCACCTTGACCCCCCCCTACCCTTACCTTGACCCCCCCATCTACCCTCACCCCCCCCCTCTACCCTCACCTTGACCCCCCCCCCCCTCTACCCTCACCTTGACCCCCCCTCTACCCTCACCTTGACCCCCCCCCTCTACCCTCACCTTGACCCCTCCCCCTCTACCCTAACCTTGACCCCCCCCTCTACCCTCACCTTGACCCCCCCCCCCCCTCTACCCTCACCTTGACCCCCCCCCCCCTCTACGGGACTCTCCAAATCGACGCCACTTCGACCTGGGCGGGACTTTACGTCCTACGTCACTCGCTATGGGTTTGCATGTGTGCGCGTAGCCGTTTGTCTCAGGGATCTGTGCACGAACTCCCTTGCACTACAGATTACGAGCGTCTGTCGTACGCGATGGAGGGTGGGTGACATTTCTACAGTCTGTGATGATAGGCTATATTTCTACAAATGACTTACTATTACTAGCGATTTCCATGACGAAACAAAACGAACTAAGCTAACATTAGACTATAGCCATACCAGATAACGCCATACCAGCTAACCCTAACTATTTATATTAAACTCTGAACCATTTTGCAACAGGCAACTGTGTGTTGGTGCGTCTTATTGCTTCCCACGTCTGCGTCTGCATCTTTCCCACTTCTGGCTAATAGTTTCAGCTTTTGTACTGTATATCAGAAATGATCACCCTGTACCACACTGCTGACTTGTTGATGTTTTGTGAGCACTCACGCATTTCTCTAGGTATCTTAAGTTTCCTACTGGAGTCATCAAAACTTTAAACTTTGTTATTGTAAGAAATATTGTGTTGCAAAAACACTTTGTGTCTTACCCTTAGCGTTACCCTAACCTTAACCCCAGTAACATTTCTTCATCATAAACTACAAGTTACGCAAAATGGCATACAAACATCCAATCCAATATGAAAGAAAAAAGCTAGCTTCATTAAGGAATCGAACCCCTTATCCCCGCGTTAATGAGTTGCTCTCTGACCACTAACCCATCAGGTCTTAGTACATGCGATTCAAGAGTTAACCACTTGACAATCTTTAAACTTCGGTTGCCTAGAAATTGTAAAGACAGTGATGTGTGTACATTGTTCGAGTTTCAGCTTCAAATCTTTAATATATTTAAATAGCCTTCTCCACAGTACCTTGCAGTGAATACATTAACGCCTCGACATGTTTCGATTGGTAGTGATTTTCACCTCTTGATATTGATTTATTTTCATTTTGAAAGAAACGACACATCTCTCGTTCGGTTGCTTAGAACTGAAAATCCAGTTCCCAGGCATGGGTGGATTACTGCACGGGCACACCGGGCACATGCCCAGGGGCCCAAGGGCTCAGGGGGGCCCAAGGGCCCACCCCACAAGTTACTAACAGTGGGGTCCAGGGCCCCACTGTTAGTAACTGAAGTAGACTGAGCTGCCCCACAAGTTACTTACAGTGGGGCCCAGGGCCCCAGCGTTAGTAACTTTTAATGTTGCATTGTCAAAGCAATCAGTAGAGAAATACAAAAATTCAAGCGAAAACAGTAGTAGTAGGCCTATTACTACTAAGTAAATAAATAAATTAAAAGATCAATAGGGGGCACTATTTCAGTTTGTGAATTTGAGACCATTCACGAACGAGTCACTGTCATTTAAACATGGAGCAACGGCGAACTCTAAGTGGAGCGTTGAAGCAATGAATTTATTCAGTTCAGATCATTTAACAAGCCTCGAGATGATGCAACCCCAAAAGGACTGCTACGAATTATACTCGATTGTGGACCGCAATCTATGTTTCCAAATGTGTATGTAGCGCTACGGCTTTTTCTGACTCTGCCCGTCAGTAATTGCGAAGGGGAGCAGTCATTCTCTCTTCTGTCCAGGATAAAAAATGAACTGAGGACGAAAATGTCACAAAAACGCCTCAAGGCACTTTCTCTCATGGCAATTGAGAGCGACCTAACCAATGCACTGGAGTTTGATGATATCGTGGAGGATTTTGCACGGAACAGAACCCGGAAAAAATGCATTTCAAGGGTGAAATGCATTACTGTCGATTAATGTAAGGAACTGTTCGTATTGAGTTGCTTTAAGTCGTTTTTATTTGTGGTTGAAAGCGGTGCATTCGAAATTCGTTCAAATCGCCAAAAATTGCATCAATTATGTATTTTATTGATCATGTTTTGGTAAAATAAAGACTGTGTATCATGGTTTGTGCGTGCATATGGTGTGAATCTAGTTAATTAGTTAATTAGTTGCATCTGGTGCGAAACGCACCAGATGCAACTAATTAACTAATTATTGTTACGTCCCTGTGTGTGTAGTGAGCGGATGTGGACAGCAGAGGGCGATGTTACCACACGAGAACATCTGCTCTCTGAGCGCTCTGCGAGATACCGTCTCAATTGCAACCGTAGCTTGGCAGCATCCTGAACGGCCCTTTGAGGAGAGAGAAGGAAGCTTTCATCAAAGAGACCAGAGAGACTCATTCATTGGTTAAACTGGAGTCATCGCCTACCACCACACACACACACACACACACACACACACACACACACACACACACACACACACACACACACACACACACACACACACACACCACACAGACACACCACACAGACACACACCACACAGACAAACACCATACAGACACACACCAATACACCATATAGATTCACACCATATGCACGCACAAACCATGATACACACATAGATTAACACACAATATTGATACACAAAACATATCGATACAAACCATATGCAGATACCATACACGCACAACCCATAGGTATACACCATAAAGATACACACACACACCATAGATACACACCATAAAGATAAACACACAAAATGGACACACCCACACACACACACACACACACACACACACACACACACACACACACTCCATACAGTTCTGGTCACTAAACTCCTCCTTCCCTCTTCTCCTTCTCCCCTCTAATCCTTTTCTCCGTCTCTCGTCCTCGCATATCGTTCTGTATTTTTATTTCCACCCGAGGCTTTAGCCCCGAATATAACAGCTTAGTGACGCTACTGGTTAGGGTTACATACATATCACTGATCGCCGTGGACGGATTACATTGTAATGAGTTGAAAACCCCCTGCATGAATGAAGACTCGGAAGGAGTCCCTTTGCGTCAGCAGTTAACCACAAAAAAAAAGTCAATTTTGAATGAACTCGGAGTGAGAATGCGTTGGATGAGAGATCTTCATCAACCCATCCTCCTCATCCTCAGGCTCCGACATTCCCGGACAGAGATCAGCCGGGAACATCTGGAATTGATGTTGTTGTGCTCGTTAGGGCCCCCCCGCCCCCCCCATCTCTTCCACTCCCTCTCTCCCCCCTCTCTCTCTCTCTCTCCGTCTCCGTCTCCGTCTCCGTCTCTCTCTCTCTCTCTCTCTCTCTCTCTCTCTCTCTCTCTGTCTCTGTCTCTGTCTCTCTCTCTCTCTCTCTCTCTCTGTCTCTCTGTCTCTGTCTCTGTCTCTGTCTCTGTCTCTCTCTCTCTCTCTCTCTCTCTCTCTTTCTCTTTCTCTTTCTCCCTCTCTCCCTCTCCCACTCTCTTTCTCTCTCTCTCTCTCTCTCTCTCTCTCTCTCTCTCTCTCTCTCTCTCTCTCTCTCTCTCTCTCTCTCTCTCTCTCTCTCTCCTCTGTCTCTCTCTCTCTCTCTGTCTCTACCCCATGTTTTCCTTATTGAAGACATTGACCCGATCTGCATGCAATGCTGTTGCAATCTGCAAATAAAGAAAACCCTAACCCTATAGTTTTAAGTAAAAAAAAAAAAAAACATGTAACCATGGAAACCATTCACAAAAAAACGTGTTTGTCTTATCATATTAGGCCAATCATAACGGAATAGATCATTTTTATTATTATTAGTTAAATTATTGCAATAGTATTATTATAGTATTCGTTTTTGTTAGCAGTAGTTTTATTATTATTACTTATTATTACAATATTGATCAATTACTATGCATTATTAAAGTATTATAAGTATTATCTAAGTATTATTAGTATTTTTAACCACCAGATAACCGACAGCGTTGTCTCCGTTGTCAATGGAAACGCCCACTATGACTTCCGGGGTGAGAGGTCGCCGGAGGATCCAAGATGTCTGCGCCCGACGAGCTGTTCTGCTGGGAGGGCGACTGGGGACTCCCGTCCGTGGACCCCGACTGTCTGGTCCTACTGGTGAGTCGCTCCGCTCGTACACTCGGTCCTCGACCGGCTGCCGGTGGTCCTCAGGATCCGAACCGGCAGCCCTTAACCCCGCCAGCACAGCGCTCTGCCGGAGCCGCGTTAGCCCTGGAGCTAAAGTCAGGCTGGGTCCTGATGGAGCAGAGGAGGAGGTGAAGCGCGCTTGGCTGCGGATGTCCTTCTGTCGAAGTGACGTGTTTAAAACGGGAGGAATGCCGTCTCCTCTGTAGTTGGTGTTGGGGTTAGTTGATGAGTTAACGAATGAATGAATGTATTCATGTTGTCAGCAGTCCCAGGGTTAAACGGTAGGGGACGTGACATCACGCCGTCCACACGAGGAGCTCTGAGCACCTCGTCTCCTCACCACTGAGGGGGGTTAATGATCCCTTACAGTATAGTGACGGTTTAAAAAAAAAAGTGATCAGTAAATCATGCTCTTAACGTCATGATGTAGGCTATGGTCCAGTCGGATGTAACCCCGTGTTGTGACAGGGTTTGTTGGTCAAGCCCATACAGTTTGGACCCCTGTGGTTATAAACTATGTTGGATGCTGAAGAAGGCGACAGAAAACTCTCCCTGTGCTTATTGTTGTCACATGACTTATTTACCTGGGCGGCATGTGGCTCAGGAGGTAGAGCGGGTTGGCTTGTAACCGGAAGGGTGCGAGTTTGTTCGCCTCCTCCAGAGTGTTGAAGTGTCCCTGATCAAGACACCTCACCCTGACTGCTCCCGACGAGCTGGCTGTTGATTTGCATGGCTGACTCCGCCGTCGGTGTGTGAATGTGCATGAATGGGTGAATGTGAGGCAATTTTGTAAAGCGCTTTGAGTGGCAGTTGGTGAGAAAAGCGCTGCATGAATGCAGTCCCATTTCCGAGGTACCTGAAAGTCTCCAAGCCAGACATTGTCTGGAGTTAAACGCCCTAGATCCAGACTGGGTGATCCCTCCCTCTAACTAGTCCTCCAGTAGGACTTGGTGACCACGTTAACACTGGTAACAGCAGTTAACACTGGTGTCTGAAGTCTGCAGGTCTAGGTCTAGTCTGCAGGTCTAGGGTCTGCAGGTCTAGAGACGGCAGGTCTGGAGTCGGCCATGGCAGCCTTTGGTCATATCTCTACTGACCACCTCTGAACAATAGAAGCGGGTCAGGGCTGAGGGTCACAATGTGGTGCCTGTTGGCCGACCACACACACAAACATGGAGGATAAAGGAAAAAGCAGCGCATGTCTCAGCGCTGGTTGACGTCACTGGTGTTGGGGAGAGTGAATCATCAATCATAAAGCCCAGATGTTAGTCAGAGCCGTGGGGCAGGACTTCAGTTCTTTCTAGAGATGTTCCAATGCCATTTTTTTCCTTCCCGATACTATTCAGATTCCTGAACCCGAGCATCGGCCGATACAGAGTACCGATACAGCATATTGCATTGTAGCTACTAACAGCACTTGTGCCTATCGAAGGGTTATTTTATGATGACAGAAAGGATGGCCTGTCATGTGATGGCCTCAGATCGGAGCATAGACTTGCATACTCGCTGACACACAATACTGCGTTTTAGGCAGTACCTGAGGAATTTCCGATGCTGGTATCGGATCAACTCTAGTTCTTTCTCGTTCTCACATTCCTCCAGGGCCACCTATTATTATAATTATAATGTGCACCAGGTTGAAACGTCCAACCTGTGGCAAAGTTCAAAATCCTCCGCTGTGTGATGTCACCAGAGGGTGGATTGTTGTGCTTATGGATCATAAACATAACACCTCGTGGTGACAGACCCCCCCTCCAATAAAAAATCTCTGAAGTAGCAGAGTGCCGGTTCTCTCTGTGGTTATTACGGCCAGACGAATGTCTGCGGAGACAGGACCGGACGAGGAGCTTCCTCGACTCACATCCTCTCTAGTCCCCTCTGACAGGAACACGGCCGCCGCGAGCCAGCCTTGGCCCGGGCCCGCCGGCTCGTGGCTCGCTCATCCTCGGCCCTTCCAGCTCCATCGCAACATGTTGGTGTTGGAGCGGGATCTGAGGCCGGGAGTGACAGCCGAGCCCGCGCTGTGACTGATCTCCCCCGCTCCCCCCGCCGCTCCGGCTCTCTGCGGTTGGAAACACTTAGCGCCCTTCTCCCCGCTCGGAGAGCCGCTGCCTGCACTCCGGACCGCAGCTCCACTACTGGTTCCCAGCTGTCGCTGCCGTCAACGCTTCCAGGGCTCCTCGTGTTCCCCTCCCAGTGAGGCGCCTCTTCTTCCCAGTGCTGAGCTCTCCTGGATGTCTCCTCCCAGTGGGACACTGGGACCCAGCAGCGGAAACATCAGCTCAGTATCTCCACAGCACAGAGCTCTCCTTTGTCCGCTGTCGCCCCCCCCCCCCGTTCCTTCGGCTCCTCTGAAACCGGCTTGTGCGGCAGAACATCTGAATCGTTGTAATTGATGAAATGCTTTGAGCGTTCTCAGCCTCCCTGGTAGGAGGTCTGATTCACTGTGAGCCGCTCTGGGTGAATGAGTAAATAGTAAACAGTGTTGTTGTGCCTGCTGCCTAGCAACCCTGGCCTGGCGCGGCTAGGCCTGGTGCTGGCCCAGGCTGTGGCCGCGGCGGTTCTCCCGCAGTGTTTTTACAGGGTTCTGCTCTGGGCCTCGGGGGCGCAGCGCCGTGGAAACGGTAATCAGATCCTCAGATCTTTAAAGACCTCCAGGAGAAGAGTCTGGAGGAGCTGCCTGTTTCCACCGGCGTCAGCAGACCAGGGAGAGCAGTGGTTCCACACCAGTGGGTAGTGGTTCCTCCCCAGTGGGTGGTGGTTACACACCAGTGGGTACTGGTTCCCACCACTGGGTTGGGAGACTGTGGTGGGTCTTGAGGCAGGACTTGGGTGTAGGGAGAAATGTTATATGATACAAAATGGACGACCCCGGCATCGGCTGCTGATGTAACGTTCTCGTTACGATGCTGCTTATCGTTGATTGCTCCTCATGTTTGAACGAGGCCCGCCTGATGACTGTGGGCCTGTCCCGAGTGGCGCTTCTCTGACTGTCGGCACTGTGGAATACTGCAGGACCCTTCCTTCGGAGGAGACATAAAACCGAGGTCCTGACTCGCTGAGGTCATTAAAGATCCCAGGGAACTTATCGCAAAGAGTAGGGGTTTCCCCGGTGCCCTGGCTAAAACGGGCCAACCAGGCTCTTTCAATCTGGCCAACTAATCATCCTCCTGTATAATTGGCTGACTCATTAATTTCCTCACCCTCCACCTCAAGCTGGTGTGTGGTGAGCGTTCTGGCGCCGATTGGCTGCCGTGCATCACCCCAGTGGTTCTACACACTGGTGGTGGTTAGTGAGGTCCCCCCCTTCAGTGTAAAGCGTCTTTGAGTGAGAGGAAAGCACCATATAATTTCAATCCGTCTTCCCGTTAGAGTGTATAACGTCCTGGTCCGAATGTGGAGGACACTCTCCATTAGGGCTGGGTACTGCCAGGTACCTCCCAATTCAATTCTTTAGGGCTTGATTTGATTAGATTTCATTTGGATATTGATCCAATTGCTTCGATATCGTTTCAATAATACATGCAGATGACAAAAATATCTAAATATTATTTAGAATTAAGCATTTCAAAATGAATGAACCATTCCATTGTGCTTTAACTAGCAAAAAGGGAATACACCATTGTATCGTATTGTTCCTGAGCTAAACTTGCAGCATAAAAGTAATAATAACTTGGACGAATGGAAAAAAGGCATGTACATTTAGGCATACTCGCTTCTAGATGGATGGGATGGCGTTGTGGCCGGAGACGGTGGAGAACCAAGAGACCAGAACGGGGACCTCGTGTCCGCGGCGGTCTGAGACGGGTTCTGGTCTCGTGTCTCAGCGCAGCAGCCCTCCTCAGCACTCACCAAGAGTTTCCTCTTGAACTGATATGCTAATGTGGGGCCTGTCGTGCGCATATTGATGAGGTAGCACGACGGGTGTTTGGAACTTTTTAGATTTCTGGTTTCAACTTTATTGATCAGAGGAGCTAGACCAGGAGGAGCTAGACCAGGAGGGGGGGCAGGCCAGACCCTGGACCAGTAGGCGGTAGTAGCGATGAGGGGCCCGGGCCTCGGTGGGTCTGCTCGCTCCAGCGCTGGCGTCTCCTCTGCGCTTTACGACCCGCAGGAATGAGCCGGAATTTCCTCATAAAGCCGTCTGGTGATGATGTCAGCGTTCCTTCCCTTCCCACCTCGCCATCTCTGTCTGGAAGCCTGCCCGGCCCAGGACCCTGAATAACACCGCCCCACCCGGGACCCTGAATAACACCACCCCCGCCCGGGACCCTGAATAACACCACCCCCGCCCGGGACCCTGAATAACACCACCCCCGCCCGGGACCCTGAATAACACCACCCCGCCCGGGACCCTGAATAACACCACCCCCACCCGGGACCCTGAATAACACCACCACCCAGGACCCTGAATAACACCACCCCACCACCCGGGACCCTGAATAACACCACCCCACCGCCCAGGACCCTGAATAACACCACCCCCGCCCGGGACCCTGAATAACACCACCCCCGCCCGGGACCCTGAATAACACCACCCCCACCCGGGACCCTGAATAACACCACCCCACCGCCCAGGACCCTGAATAACACCACCCCCGCCCGGGACCCTGAATAACACCACCCCACCACCCAGGACCCTGAATAACACCACCCCCCCGCCCGGGACCCTGAATAACACCACCCCCGCCCGGGACCCTGAATAACACCACCCCCGCCCGGGACCCTGAATAACACCACCCCCGCCCGGGACCCTGAATAACACCACCCCCGCCCGGGACCCTGAATAACACCACCCCCGCCCGGGACCCTGAATAACACCACCCCCGCCCGGGACCCTGAATAACACCACCCCCGCCCGGGACCCTGAATAACACCACCCCCGCCCGGGACCCTGAATAACACCACCCCACCACCCGGGACCCTGAATAACACCACCCCCACCCGGGACCCTGAATAACACCACCCCACCGCCCAGGACCCTGAATAACACCACCCCCGCCCGGGACCCTGAATAACACCACCCCCGCCCGGGACCCTGAATAACACCACCCCCGCCCGGGACCCTGAATAAGGGTCCTAGTGCATGAAGAAGCAGGGAGGAAACGTTCTTTCAATGTCATTCATACATTTTTCACAGGTTTTCTTGCCCTGTTAGGGTGAGGGGTCGAGGGGGGGGTGTAGGGTGAGGAGGTGAGGGAGTGAGGGGGTGAGGGGTCGAGGGGGGGGTGTAGGGTGAGGAGGTGAGGGAGTGAGGGGGTGAGGGGTCGAGGGGGGGGTGTAGGGTGAGGAGGTGAGGGAGTGAGGGGGTGAGGGGTCGAGGGGGGGGTGTAGGGTGAGGGGGTGAGGGGTCGAGGGGGTGAGGGGTCGAGGGGGGGGTGTAGGGTGAGGAGGTGAGGGGGTGAGGGGTCGAGGGGGGCTGTGGGGGTGTAGGTTGAAGGTGAGAGGATGTCGTACAACGCGCCTGGGAAGCCTTCCCCCTGGAGCTGTGGTTAAGCGCTGTACAAACACATCCTCGGGACCTTCTGGTCCGGCTTGTAGAAATATTGACTCTGTGGGGGGGCTGGTCCTCCAGCAAACAGTCCTGGGTTCGAGCCCCGCCGACTCCTGTCTGTGACCCCCCCCCCCCCAGTATGCGCGGACCACCGTGCACTGCAGTCTCTCTGGATGAATGCAGACGATGATGATGCTAACAAAGTGTCCTTCTCTCCTTCTCCTCAACAGGCCTACGCCAAGTTCGCCGGAGCTCCTCTCAAAGTCCAGAAGATCTCCAACCCATGGAGAAGCCCCTCGGGTGAGGAGCTCAGCTGGCCTCCGTGAGGCGCGTCCAGATCTTTAGAGGAGCTCCGCGTCCTCCATGCAGGACAGGAAGCACATCCACAGGTCTTCAGCGGAGGCGGAGTTACCGTCACCACTTTAAATCTCTAGTCAGAAGTCCGGTTGTGTCCGGTACGGTCGGTCGTGGCGTCTTAAAGTGGCGTCCGGTATTATCTGTTCAGTTGTCCTGCTGTTGTGGATGGGTGGAGTACGAGGTGCCCCCGAGCGAGGCACCTGAACCCCCCCCCCACCTGCTCCCCGGGCGCTGTGCTGCGGCCGCCCACTGCGAGTGCTGGACCATCTGTCCACACACGAGCTCCCCGAGGCCACTGGTGCGGCCACGATGACGCTGGTTGCTGTTTTGTATTTCTGCTCTGTCTCGGTATTGAATGCACTCGGGACATCGACTGCACTGCGAGGCTTCTGAGTCTCCTGAAAGGCGCAGTGTAGCGCGAGTTGTGACATCTTTGGTCGGCAAAGTGCCGTATTAATGAAGTTTAACTTACCTGTTTATCGACCTACTAAGCCTCATATATAATCATGAGTAATGTGATCGGTGTGGAGATTTTATTATCTGAATGGAAGACTTTCTTACACTAAAAAATAAATAGTACTTGGCATCGTGTTGCATCTTATCCTAGCTATCTGTGTTGTATACGGGGAACGGGTTAACCTAGTGATTGTTAGTGCTTGGCACTTGGTTCTATGAACATCCTTACTGTACCGACAGTGTTGTATTGTTGTTTCTCTATTCTTCTAACAAATTGACTTATTGTAAATCGCTTTAGATGAAAGCGACCCCGACAGTTAAACCAAAACCTTCTTTTGATCATGTGATGTCACTTCCTGCTCCGCCAGGTTCTCTTCCTGCCCTTAGGACGAGCAAGGGGGAGGTCCTCTCGAGGACGAGTGACATCATCATCCACCTCCGGAAGCAGGTCAGGATTACCCAGCATGCACCTGCAGCCGACTGTCCCCACGTCGGCCCTCCTCAAGCCTCTTGACGCCACAGATGTGGAAATTTGATTATTACCTTTACACATTAAAGATATTATTACCTTTACACATTAAAGATATTATTACCTTTACACACTAAAGATATTATTACCTTTACACACTAAAGATATTATTACCTTTACACACTAAAGATATTATTACCTTTACACACTAAAGATATTATTACCTTTACACATTAAAGATATTATTACCTTTACACGTTAAAGATATTATTACCTTTACACGTTAAAGATATTATTACCTTTACACATTAAAGATATTATTACCTTTACACATTAAAGATATTATTACCTTTACACATTAAAGATATTATTACCTTTACACGTTAAAGATATTATTACCTTTACACGTTAAAGATATTATTACCTTTACACACTAAAGATATTATTACCTTTACACATTAAAGATATTATTACCTTTACACACTAAAGATATTATTACCTTTACACACTAAAGATATTATTACCTTTACACACTAAAGATATTATTACCTTTACACACTAAAGATATTATTACCTTTACACACTAAAGATATTATTACCTTTACACACTAAAGATATTATTACCTTTACACACTAAAGATATTACCTTTACATATTAAAGATATTATTACCTTTACACATTAAAGATATTATTACCTTTACACACTAAAGATATTATTGAAGATATTATTACCTTTACGCATTAAAGATATTATTACCTTTACACACTAAAGATATTATTGAAGATATTATTACCTTTACGCATTGAAGATATTGTTACCTTTATACATTAAAGAAATGAATATGGCAGCTGTGACAGTGATGGAGATCCTTATTGAGTAACGGTGTGCGAGCCATTGAATGTTATTCCTCGTTATGAATTACCTCCACGCCGACGTCTCTCTGGAGAGTACAGAGCAACAGTGTATGGAAACACACACACACACACACCTGGAAGCCATTAAAGAGGCCGTGGTAGGTGGGCTCAGCTAGGCTCTGATGTCTGCTCCACGAGACTCGCGGTAGAAGAGTGGAGACGGGGGGGGCGGGGGGGAACATAGATAGAATGTAATCCTCTGTTCCACGTCCTCTGCATGCTTTCACATGCTAGTGTTTGGCTCACCCAGTGATTGTTCTGAATATCAGTGAGTTGGTGTTCACTGGGACAGCTGCTGAAACATGAACAGCTGTGGTGTGGCTGGAGGCCTGCTGCAGTCTGATTGGTTGGGCTATTCGGCGTTGCGACATTGTGATTGGCTGAAGCGCTGTAAGGTGTAATTTACCTGCGGTAGCACAGAAAGAATGTCTCCCATCATGCACTGCTGCAGTAAAGAGGTTATATGGAAACTTCTGGATATGAGAAACTGTAAACAAACCAGCATGAAACACACGCACGCACCTTCACTAACGCACACCAACCAACACAACCGCAGTTGTCTACTACTGGTGTTCACTGGGAGCTACCCAGTTGTACCACTTACATCTACTGGGATCTGTGTTTACTGATACATTGTTTTGAAGTTATTGGTTGAATCTGTGACAGTATAGGGTGTGCCAGTACAGGGAAGTTGAACTCTCAAGTTCTTTGTTCAGTCCAATAGGCACAGCCCCTCTAACGCTGGTTTCTCCGTCAGAAATACAACGCCGATTATGACCTGTCTGCCCGGGAGGGGGCGGACACACTGGCCTTCGGCTCGCTGCTGGAGGAGAGACTGCTGCCGGCCCTGGTGAGAACACACACACGCACGCACGCACACACACACACACACACACACACACACACACACACACACACACACACACACACACACACACACACACACACACACACACACACACACACACACACACACACACACACACACACACACACACACACACACACACAGAGAGAGAGAGCTCACTGCCTCTCCGTCCCTCCCTCCGTCCCCCTGTCCCTCCCTCTGTCTCCCCTCCCTCCCCCCGGCCTCAGATCCACACCTTCTGGATGGACAGTAAGAACTACGTGGAGCTCACGCGGCGCTGGTACGCAGAGCACCTGCCCTTCCCCCTCAGCCTGGTGGTCCCGGGACGCATGCAGGGCGCGCAGCAGGCCCGCCTCCGCCTGGCCCGCAGCGACGAGGCGCTGGACGGGGGGGAGGAGCTGGAGAAGGAGGTGAGGGGGGGGGAGGAGCTGGAGAAGGAGGTGAGGGGGGGGGAGGAGCTGGTGAGGGGGGGAGGAGCTGGAGACGGAGGTGAGGGGGGGGAGGAGCTGGAGAAGGAGATGATGGGCGGCATGTGTCTAGGACACCTAGAAGGAGCCGGGGATCGGACGAGCAACCTTCCGGTTACCAGCCGACCCGCTAGTCCTCCTAGACCCATGCCATAGTGTGGAGGGGTCCCTGACGCCTCACCCTGACCGCTCCTGACCAGCTGGCTGTCGCCATGCATGGCTCACTCCGCCGTCGGGGGGTGATGTGTGAATGTGAGGCAATATTGAAGAGGGATTTGAGTGGCCACTGGTTAGCAAAGCGCTGAATAAATGCATCCCATTAACCAGAGAGCAGATGTTGGGACTGAGGGACCTCCAGATGTGTGTGTGTGTGTGAGAGGGTGACCCCCAGATGTGTTGTCTTCCCAGCTCTACCACGACGCGGCCGAGTGTATGAACCTGCTGTCCCAGAGGCTCGGCACCAGCAAGTTCTTCTTCGGAGACTCGTAAGTCTCACGGAACGCCCGTCCTCTCTGAGGCCGCCCGTCTGTAGCGGCCCGCTGGCTGCCAGATGATGTCACTGGCAGAGGGCCCGGGGTGACCTCACCGTCTCTCTGTGTGTTGTGGTGGTTCTTCTCTCTGTCTCAGTGTGTTGTGGTGGTTCTTCTCTCTCAGTGTGTTGTGGTGGTTCTTCTGTCTCAGTGTGTTGTGGTGGTTCTTCTGTCTCAGTGTGTTGTGGTGGTTCTTCTGTCTCCGTGTGTTGTGGTGGTTCTTCTCTCTCTGTGTGTTGTGGTGGTTCTTCTCTCTCATTGTGTTGTGTGGTGGTTCTTCTGTCTCAGTGTGTTGTGGTGGTTCTTCTGTCTCAGTGTGTTGTGTGGTGGTTCTTCTCTCTGTCTCAGTGTGTTGTGGTGGTTCTTCTCTCTCAGTGTGTTGTGGTTCTTCTCTCTCTGTGTGTTGTGGTGGTTCTTCTCTCTCAGTGTGTTGTGGTGGTTCTCTCTCAGTGTGTTGTGGTGGTTCTTCTCTCTCAGTGTGTTGTGGTGGTTCTTCTCTCTCAGTGTGTTGTGGTGGTTCTTCTGTCTCTGTGTGTTGTGGTGGTTCTTCTGTCTCAGTGTGTTGTGGTGGTTCTTCTGTCTCAGTGTGTTGTGGTGGTTCTTCTCTCTCATTGTGTTGTGGTGGTTCTTCTGTCTCAGTGTGTTGTGGTGGTTCTTCTCTCAGTGTGTTGTGGTGGTTCTTCTGTCTCAGTGTGTTGTGTGGTGGTTCTTCTCTCTCAGTGTGTTGTGGTGGTTCTTCTCTCTCAGTGTGTTGTGGTGGTTCTTCTGTCTCAGTGTGTTGTGGTGGTTCTTCTCTCTCAGTGTGTTGTGGTGGTTCTTCTCTCAGTGTGTTGTGGTGGTTCTTCTGTCTCAGTGTGTTGTGGTGGTTCTTCTGTCTCTGTGTGTTGTGGTGGTTCTTCTCTCTGTGTTGTGGTGGTTCTTCTGTCTCAGTGTGTTGTGGTGGTTCATCTCTCTCAGTTTGTTGTGTGGTGGTTCTTCCGTCTCAGTGTGTTGTGGTGGTTCTTCTCTCAAAACATGATGTATTTATTGAGCCTGTCTCTCCGAAAAAACACTTTGTAACTGAGAACTTTGAAGTTTCCCCTTCAAAAAATACACAAAGTGGGAAAATAGAAAATATTCAAATCGAAAATGTACAGATATGTATCCAGCTGTTCTTTCTATAAAACATTATATGAATAAAAATAAATGAAAAACCTGCCTGTGTCCCCCAGCCCCTCCTCCCTGGACGCGGTGGTCTTCGGACACCTGGCCCCCCTGCTGAAGGCCAAGCTGCCCAACGCCAAGCTGCAGCAGCAGCTCAAGTCCCTGGACAACCTGACCCTCTTCTGCTCCAACATCCTGCTGCTCTACTTCCCCGGCGACGGCCGAGGTGAGCGCTGCCTTCGCACTTCTAGAAACGCATTTCTACAGATATTGAACAATTAATCGCCAAAGAGGTGAATCATTGTTTCAGTAAACACTACACGGGAACCCTCCAAAAACAAACAAGGTTACACGTTTTGCAGGGATTTCTTTTTTCTATTACCGGTTTATTTGTTTTTATGAGCGTGACGAGATGACCGTCACGCCGTATCCCGAGTTTGAGATCTCAATCTCGGGATATTGCCCAATATCCCGAGATACTGGGGTGCAGAGAACCAATCAAATTGAGCCGTCTTAGGAGGTTCACGTGCAGCGTATACTAAAGATGGATAGATGTCCTCGCGTTCCGGCGTTCCGCGTCAGCAAGCAACGTTCGCAGTTCGCAAATGTAATGAATTAGTCCTTGAGCTTGAGCACAAGACCTGGCCGTCCTGGGTTTGAGGTAACCCCACCATCACCACAGCGCTGCGAGGGGGCCCGTCCTACGACCCCCCCCCCCCCCCCCTGACCACGCCTCCCTCCTGTCTCCCCAGAGAACGCGGGGCGCAAGGCGTCCTCCCCCGCCGAGGGGGGCGACTTCGACCACGTGCCCAACAAGCGCCGCAAGCAGATCCTGTCGGCGCTGACGGCGGTGGGCGCCATGCTGGCCTACGCCCTCTTCACCGGCATCCTGTCCGTCAGACACGTCCACCAGAGGGCGCTGGAGGCCTCGCCCGGCCGGACCGCCGCCGACGAAGAGGAGGACGACGAGGACTGAGGAGAAGGAGGAGGGGGATGGGGAGGAGGACTGAGGATGCTGTTCTTTATTTATCTTCCTCTGAGGAACCGGAAGTGTTGCCATGGACACTAGGGGGAATTTGCTTTGTTAAGGGGGTCTCTCATTAAGGGGGTTTCTCGTTAAGGGGTTTCTCGTTAAGGGGGTCTCTCGTTAAGGGGGTCTCTCGTTAAGGGGGTCTCTCGTTAAGGGGGTCTCTCGTTAAGGGGGTCCCTAGTTAAGGGGGTCTCTTGTTAAGGGGTCCTCGTTAAGGAGCTGGCTTGGCCATTGAGCCAGTCCTAACTAATAACAAAATGATTGTGGAAACACTAGGGAGCAATAATGGAAACGCCCCAAGAAATGATAGGAGTCCAACTTCATTCCACTTCAGTTCGATCTGATTGGCTGCTTGGCTGAACCAATCGCGCCAAAATCAGTTGAGTTGCAGCCTACTATACTCTGCTGATAGCCAATGAGAGGCTAGCCATGGTCATTATGGCTTGTTGTTGTCTGGTTGTAAAGAATATATATAATAAAATATTTCCAGTGAGTTCTTTCTCCACCGATGTACTTTCTGTTGCTCTCAGATATAAGATATTTCTTGCATTGTGAGGAAGATCTGCTCGCATTACTTATTTTCCGTGCATTGCAACAATGCAAGTTCTGTCTGGCCTGGTTGGTTCTTGAGCAGGTGAACGGTTCCGCTGGGAGTGGGAACAGACCCTGAGCAGAACCAGGACTCCTCTGGGAGGTACTGGGGCCCGAGGTCCGTCTGGCGTTTGGGTAGTAACACTGATTCAGGACACGGTGGTTCCAGAACTCACTGAAGGTCCCCTGAGCTTTGGTCTGAGGTGTTCCAGAGGAGCATCATGTACAGGGAGGAGGGGGGGGGGGGGGGGGGGGGGGTACTGTTCACCTGTTCTCTGATTGGTTGTTGTCAGCACGGGTGCCGGTTGTATCCAATGAGCACAGAGCCACTGTGAGATGTCTAACTATCACACACGCGCACACACACAGACTATCACACACACACACACACATAGACTATCACACATACACACGCGCACACGGCAGCTTGTCCGGCTCTGACCCCTCTGCCGCACCGTTGGGACGTCCAGCTGCACGTGACGTCAGCGAGCAGGAATCCTCCACTGGCTTCTGTTCTCGCTCCAAGCTCGTGCGAGCGTGAGGCGCAAGAATGACCCAAGTGCGCGCTCCCGTCTCAACGGAAAGAAGTAGCTGCCTCCTCGTAGCGGAGATAGCATCGCGGTATGTGCGCCGCGCTCCTGAGTACCCCAGAAGCAGACCGTAATGACCTGAGAGCGCACCGCTGGGGAGACTTTCCTACCCCAGGAATGCCGAGATAACCCCGATACCCGCGGAGAAAGAGAGAGAGAGAGGGGGGGAGAGAGAGATCGAGATGGGGAGAGACGTCGAGAGCGGGAGAGAGAGAGAGAGGACTCAGGAATGACGGAACATTTAAACGGTTACGCGCGGTGGTTCCCCTCTCACTGTTTCCGCCTCTGATCGGAAACCTTTCTGGAAAGAGACTTCGGAAAACTTAATAAAACATTTTACACGATTGTTCGGATTGAGGCATTTTACGCACAGCCGCAGATCTGTGTGTGTGTGTGTGTGTGTGTGTGTGTGTGTGTGTGTGTGTGTGTTGGTGTGTGGTGTGTGCGTTGTTGGGGGAGGCTGTGTGTCGATGTGGGAGAGTGTGTGTGTGTGTGTGTGTGTGTGTTGCCGGGATCTGTTCGCATTGTCGGGGGAGGGGGTGGCATTCCCATCACCTGCATGCCGTTAAATGTGGTTGCCATGGTGACGCAGCCGCCAGAAACAAACAGGTCCCGGTGGAGGGAGGCGGGGCTCCCGCTGTTCAACAAGTTACTCCCCTCCGCTCTTTATAGAGTAGACCGGTACCCTAAGCCCTGGCCTACATGGTCCTTTAAACCCAGGCCTACC
>NC_082387.1:26858904-26870585 GCF_031168955.1 Gadus macrocephalus
CACCTAAAGACACCACCCACCTAAAGACACCACCCACCTAAAGACACCACTCACCTAAAGACACCACCCACCTAAAGACACCACCCACCTAAAGACACCAGCCACCTAAAGACACCACCCACCTAAAGACACCACCCACCTAAAGACACCACCCACCTAAAGACACCAGCCACCTAAAGACACCACCCACCTAAAGACACCACCCACCTAAAGACACCACCCACCTAAAGACACCAGCCACCTAAAGACACCACCCACCTAAAGACACCACCCACCTAAAGACACCACCCACCTAAAGACACCAGCCACCTAAAGACACCAGCCACCTAAAGACACCACCCACCTAAAGACACCACCCACCCAACCACAACTTCCACCTCCCTTTAAAGCCCCACTCAGCGTCCCCTTAAGGGCCCCTCACCTGAAGCCCTTAAACACGACCCCCCCCTCCTCTTCCTCCGATGGGGGAGCGGTCGCCGTGGGAACCGAGCAGCGCCTCCCCTGGAGACGGGACGACACCGGCCCAGTCCGCTGACGGGACCGAGTGGTTCCAGCGGCGCAGGCAGGACAAAGGGTGTCTGCGGGCTATCCTGTTCAAACCGGATTAAACCTCCTCTGAGGTCGGGGGGGGCATCGTCTCCGGGCTGATAGCACGGGAGGGAGAGCGACGAAGAGCGACGGTTCGGCGGAGAGCGAGCAGCGCGGCGGCGGTGAACACCGCTCGCTCTTTGTCCCCCCGCCGTTCCGGGGAGGAGAACCGGCAGAGGACCCTGCCTAATCAGTCCTGAGTTCTGCTGACGTTTACGACAGCCCGGAGAGCGTCAGCGCGCGGCGGCGGCGGCGGCGGCGGGGAGATAATTGAAAACAGGAGTGGGAGAGGCGCTCCATTTCACTTAAGTTCTTTCAAAGAGGGAGGATGTAAAGTTTATTGTGGCGCAGCATGCGGCGTTGGGCTCTGATGAATAACGGTTCTCCAGCGAGCGGCGCACGGGGACTGCGCTGTGTTTCAGCCGTGGAGGCGATCAGCCCCACTGAGGGTTCTGACGATACCAGTGAAACTGAACTCATCCCCGGAGCAGAGGCACACAGAACGCCCGCTCAGAGAGGGCGTTCTGTGTGCCTCTGGTTCCCAGATAATGAGTGTGTCCTCTGGTTCCCAGATAATGAGTGTGTCCTCTGGTTCCCAGATAATGAGTGTGTCCTCTGGTTCCCAGATAATGAGTGTGTCCTCTGGTTCCCAGATAATGAGTGTGTCCTCTGGTTCCCAGATAATGAGTGTGTCTTCTGGTTCCCAGATAATGAGTGTGTCTTCTGGTTCCCAGATAATGAGTGTGTCCTCTGGTTCCCAGATAATGAGTGTGTCTTCTGGTTCCCAGATAATGAGTGTGTCTTCTGGTTCCCAGATTCTGTGTGTCCTCTGGTTCCCAGATAATGAGTGTGTCTTCTGGTTCCCAGATTCTGTGTGTCCTCTGGTTCCCAGATAATGAGTGTGTCTTCTGGTTCCCAGATAATGAGTGTGTCCTCTGGTTCCCAGATAATGAGTGTGTCTTCTGGTTCCCAGATAATGAGTGTGTCCTCTGGTTCCCAGATAATGAGTGTGTCCTCTGGTTCCCAGATAATGAGTGTGTCTTCTGGTTCCCAGATAATGAGGAGAAACATCATGAATGAAGGTCTGGAGGAGATACAAGGGGTCCACACCATGTAGGATTCACAGATAACAAGAGCCCCACTCGGAGGACCCTCAGTAAACGGTAAACGGACTGAATTCGTCCGGTGCTTTTCTGGCTCCATGGTAACACTTGGTAACTAATGGTGGGTGGCATCTAACCCCCCCTCCCCCACACACACACACACACACACACACACACACGTACACACAAAAACACACACACACACACACACACACACACGTACACACAAAAACACACACACACACACACACACACACACACACACACACGTACACACAAAAACACACACACACACACACACACGTACACACAAAAACACGCACTCAAACACTCCACAGCAGCAGTAAAAGGATTGTTGGATAATGATTGTTGCCAGGCGACACACCGTACACAATCTACACAACTACACAACTACACAACACAATACACGACACTACATAAGGGAAGAAGCCGGCAGGATTATCCTGATCGCTGCCAGAGCACACAGCGGCTGTGCACACAATCCACACAACAGAACACACAACACTACACACAACTCAACACAACGCACCATAGACCAGACAACTGAACAACACAATGACATTCAAAAATAAACCCTGGACCAGACTACAATGCAACCCAAACACAATAGAGTACAATGCAAACACAAGACAACACACAACTAACACACACCTCTCTCACACACACACACACACACACACACACACACACACACACACACACACACACACACACACACACACACACACACACACACACACACACACACACACACCACTCACACACACACACACACACACACACACACACACACACACACACACACACACACACACACACACACACACACACACACACACACACACACACACACACACACACACACACACACACACACACACACAAGAGAAGGGGTGGTGGATGGACGGAGGAAGAGGAGCACAGGATGGGGAGATGTGAGCAAGGCGGGGAGGAAGAGGAGGAGTGAAGAAGGCAGGGAGGAAGAGGAGGAGTGAAGAAGGCAGGGAGGAAGAGGAGGAGTGAAGAAGGCAGGGAGGAAGAGGAGGAGTGAAGAAGGCAGGGAGGAAGAGGAAGAGTGAAGAAGGCAGGGAGGAAGAGGAGGAGTGAAGAACGCAGGGAGGAAGAGGAGGAGTGAACAAAGCAGGGAGGAAGAGGAGGAGTGAAGAAAGCAGGGAGGAAGAGGAGGAGTGAAGAATGCGGGGAGGAAGAGTAGGAGTGAGGAAGGCAGGGAGGAAGAGGAGGAGTGAAGAAGTCAGGGAGGATGAGGAGGAGAGGAAGAGGAGGAGTGAAGAAGGCAGGGAGGATGAGGAGGAGAGGAAGAGGAGGAGTGAAGAAGGCAGGGAGAGAAGGAGAGGAAGAGGAGGGGTGAAGAAGTCAGGGAGGATGAGAAGAAGAGGAAGAGGAGGGGTGAAGAAGGCAGGGAGAGAAGGAGAGGAAGAGGAGGGGTGAAGGAGGCAGGGAGGATGAGAAGAAGAGGAAGAGGAGGGGTGAAGAAGGCAGGGAGAGAAGGAGAGGAAGAGGAGGGGTGAAGGAGGCAGGGAGGATGAGAAGAAGAGGAAGAGGAGGGGTGAAGAAGGCAGGGAGAGAAGGAGAGGAAGAGGAGGGGTGAAGAAGGCAAGGAGGATGAGGAGGAGAGGAAGAGACAAGAAGGAAAACTGAAAATGGCAGTGCCGAGGCCGCTGAGGAAGAGTGGTGTGCAGCAGAGCCCGGTGCGGTGGAGGGCAGGTGTTCCCGCTCCGAGCCCCAGACGTCTCTCGCCATCCCTGAACCCTCTGACCGTGTCCCAGCCCTGTGTGTCCCCGCAGTACGTCTGCAGAGCAGGGGGGCGGTGGGAGGGCTGGTCGGACCCTCAGAGCACCCAGCCCGGAGGAGAGCTCACACACACATGTAGCACACACATGCACGCACACACATTGATACACACAAATGAACACATACATTAATACACACACATGAACACACACATTAATACACACACATCAAAACACACACATGCATGCACACACATATGCACGCACACACACACGGCTCGCTGCACTGTGAGCTTAAAGCAGACGACTGGAGAAGACAGAGTGCACACACAGGTTGTGTATGTGTGTGTATGGCTGTGTGTGTGTGTGTGTGTGTGTGTGTCTGTGTGTGTGTGTGTGTGTGTGTGTGTGTGTGTGTGTGTGTGTGTGTGTGTGTATGGCTGTGTGTGTCTCTGTGTGTGTGTGGCTGTGTGTGTCTCTGTGTGTGTGTGTGTGTGGCTGTGTGTGTCTGTGTGTGTGTGTGTGTTTATGAGAGAGTGATTCAATGATTGCCGTGTGCTTGTAAACAGGCATGCATGTTTAGGTATGTTTAGTGTGTGTATGAATGTGCATGCATGTGGGCGAGCATGCAAGTGTGTGTATGCATGTGTTAGTGCATGTGTGTATGCATATTTATGTGTTTGTGTATTTACGTGCATGTTTATGTGCATGTATATTTGCACGGTATGTGTGTTTGTATGTGTGCATGTGTATGTGCGAGTGTATGTGTGCGTGTGTGTGTGTGTGTGGCTCCACGGTTTACAGTCAGAGCTGCAGTCTGTCGCAGCTGACCCTCAGATGTCTCAGAGCTTTACCGACAACAACACAACAACACAACACAACAACACAACAAGAGAACAGCACAACAACAAGAACATAGCTCAGGGCAGTGCTGCACCCTGCTCCGGGAACGCACACCCTATAGAGCTGCACACCCTGTCTACACAACTCTACACAACTACACACCCCCTCAGGCCCACAGTCTGCACCTTGACCAAGACGCCCCCCAACCCAGGAGACGGACGGACTGATTCCACCCATGCGGCCACAGGCCGCTCGACGGGATTGGTCGATCCTTCTCTGACTAAGAACGGGAACAGAGCGCCTTCGATGGCCGAATCAGGTACTGCGCCTTCACGCTCTGCACTCACAGCAGGCATCAGAGAGAAGAGACCCCGCGTTTGGGTTGCCATGCCGATGCTTTTTGTAAATGGTGCGCTTCCTTTTATGTTATTCTCATGGCTTTGTGTGTTGTGTGTATTCTGTGTGTTCAGCCTATGGCTCTGTTTGCGTTGCTTGTTTGCCTTACAGCTCTGTGTGCGTTGTGTGTTAGAGTTATGTTTTGTTTACAGCTATGTGTGTGTTGTGTGCTGTGTTTGATTTATGTTTCGTTTACAGCGCTGTGTGCGTTGCGCGTTGTGTGACACGTTTCAGACATGTTTGTTTCCCCCTTCATCCTACAACCTCCTGCTGGGCAGAACTCCATCCGTCTCCATCCTCCTCCTCACTCTCTCTCAAACGGTCCATTCGACTCCATCCTCTTCCTCACTCTCTCTCAAACGGTCCATCCGTCTCCATCCTCTTCCTCACTCTCTCCAGCCGTCCATCCGTCTCATCCTCTTCCTCACTCTCTCTCCATCGGTGAGAGTCTTTCTCGCTGCGTCCTCGTAGGTCAGCGTCTAAACCTCCTCGCTGTTACTCTGACGCTAGTTTAACCGATGCTCTCCTCCAGAGAGACTTCCTGTGAGCTCCGATACAGTCCGGACTGAACCGTCTGGGGGCGCGAACACAATAACCACCAGACAAACCCACTCTCAGGTTAGTCAATAACCACCAGACTAACCCACTCTCAGGTTAGTCAATAACCACCAGACTAACCTGATCTCAGTTTAGTCAATAGCCACCAGACTAACCTGCTCTCAACAGAAACACGGCCTCTGAACGAGGCCTCGGACCGGAGCCTCGGACCGGGGCCTCGGACCTGGCTGAGTTAGACTGAGCTGACCACACCGAGGGGAGTCTGCCGGTCCTGATGCTGCAACCATCACAGCTTCAGTCGGTACAAAAACCTTCTGGTGCCTCCCAGCTCCGTATTGCTGCAGTATCTCCCCTTAATAGCACTCTCTCCTACTGTATCTCTCTCGCTGTCCCCCTCCTCTTACTGCTGTTATTTCTCGCTATTGTATTTTTGTTTTTCCTACTTTACCTCATACCTCTCTCCCCCTCTCGCTCTACTCCTCTCATCCTCTCTCTCACAATTCACACTCTCTCCCCCTCTGTGGCGCATCCTCTTCCCTCCTCTCTCTCTCCCTCTCCTCCCCTCTCCCTCCTCTCCCTCCTCTCCTCTCCCCTCCACCAGTGCCCCTCCATCAGAGCAGGAAGCAGTTCTCCTTTGTGTCCCTGTGTCTCTTTTCTATTTCCTGGTTTTCAGGGCGGATTGAGAGGCCCGGCGCGCAGAGCGGCTAAGCTGCAGGGAATTATGACAGCACCTCTGACCTTTAATAGCTTTCTGTAAAAATACCACAAACACGCACAAGCACACATGCACGACAGCACTGCATGTAGTGTGCACGTGAAGGGATTAAAGTGCTCTCCCACCTGCTGTTCAGTACTCTGAACCGTTGCCACGGATAAGCCCCACTCTCCTCCCGTTGCCACGGCGATGCTTCGGCCAACAACCACTAGGTGTTGTTGTTCACAGGGAGGTGTCACTCCGTGATGACAGCCCCCCCAGGGGCCCATCAGGAAGGAGGGTTTGGTCACCTGATCAACCACAAGCTCCATTAAAGGGGATATTAGCGTAGCAACGACAAGATCAGATGTTCTGGTTGGCCCTTAATTGATGCCATTGTGGTTCGAGAGATTTCTTTGCTCCTGTGAGAACGGAGGAAGAGAACCACGAGGGTATGGGACTGTTGCAGTGCATCATGGGTAGGGACTGGTCCAGTGCATCGTGGGTAGGGACTGTTGCAGTGCATCATGGGTAGGGACTGGTCCAGTGCATCGTGGGTAGGGACTGTTGCAGTGCATCGTGGGTAGGGACTGGTCCAGTGCATCATGGGTAGGGACTGGTCCAGTGCATCATGGGTAGGGACTGGTCCAGTGCATCGTGGGTAAGGACTGGTCCAGTGCATCGTGGGTAGGGACTGTTGCAGTGCATCATGGGTAGGGACTGGTCCAGTGCATCATGGGTAGGGACTGTTGCAGTGCATCGTGGGTAAGGACTGGTCCAGTGCATCGTGGGTAGGGACTGTTGCAGTGCATCGTGGGTAGGGACTGGTCCAGTGCATCGTGGGTAGGGACTGTTGCAGTGCATCGTGGGTAGGGACTGGTCCAGTGCATCATGGGTAAGGACTGTTGCAGTGCATCATGGGTAGGGACTGGTCCAGTGCATCGTGGGTAGGGACTGTTGCAGCGCATCATGGGTAGGGACTATTGCAGTGCATCATGGGTAGGGACTGTTGCAGTGCATCATGGGTAGGCACTGGTGCAGTGCATCATGGGTAAGGACTGTTGCAGCGCATCATGGGTAGGGACTGTTGCAGCGCATCATGGGTAGGGACTGTTGCAGTGCATCATGGGTAGGGACTGGTCCAGTGCATCGTGGGTAGGGACTGTTGCAGTGCATCATGGGTAGGGACTGGTCCAGTGCATCGTGGGTAGGGACTGTTGCAGTGCATCATGGGTAGGGACTGGTCCAGTGCATCATGGGTAGGGACTGGTCCAGTGCATCATGGGTAGGGACTGGTCCAGTGCATCGTGGGTAGGGACTGTTGCAGTGCATCATGGGTAGGGACTGGTCCAGTGCATCGTGGGTAGGGACTGTTGCAGTGCATCATGGGTAGGCACTGGTGCAGTGCATCATGGGTAAGGACTGTTGCAGCGCATCATGGGTAGGGACTGTTGCAGTGCATCATGGGTAGGGACTGTTGCAGTGCATCATGGGTAGGGACTGGTCCAGTGCATCATGGGTAGGCACTGGTGCAGTGCATCATGGGTAAGGACTGTTGCAGCGCATCATGGGTAGGGACTGTTGCAGTGCATCATGGTTAGGGACTGTTGCAGCGCATCATGGGTAGGGACTGGTCCAGTGCATCGTGGGTAGGCACTGGTGCAGCGCATCATGGGTAGGGACTGGTCCAGTGCATCGTGGGTAGGGACTGTTGCAGTGCATCATGGGTAGGGACTGGTCCAGTGCATCGTGGGTAGGGACTGTTGCAGTGCATCATGGGTAAGGACTGTTGCAGCGCATCATGGGTAGGGACTATTGCAGTGCATCATGGGTAGGCACTGGTGCAGTGCATCATGGGTAAGGACTGTTGCAGCGCATCATGGGTAGGGACTATTGCAGTGCATCATGGGTAGGCACTGGTGCAGTGCATCATAGGTAAGGACTGGTTCCGGGAAGCCCTTACTGGTTTCCAGTTATGAGATGATTTGAAGCCAGGGCCGGTATAGGAGTGATTGACGGACCTGAACATTCACTCCTCATGTTCATGAGGCCCTCTCCTTCCTGGTTGCCACGGTTACAGAGGGACCATACATAAGAGGGAGGGAGAGAGAGAGAGAGAGCAAGAGAGCGAGAGAGCGAGAGAGAGAGAGAGCGAGAGCGAGAGCGAGAGAGAGAGAGAGAGAGAGGGCATGGCGAGTGGGAGAGAGAGCCAGTGAGGTGGAGGGCTATATAACCTGTTCTTCCATTAGACCAGAGCTTTAGCTAAGGGCTATAAAAGCAGGCATAATTGGCCACCGAAATAACAGCTGAGATTAACGCGCAGAGCTCAATATTAGTTTAAGGAACAGTGCAAATAGATCATACACAATGAAACACGAGATATAATTTAGTTATTTGATCTCTCAGTACATTCCTCTATTGTTTTGCCGTGTAATGTGTGTGTTTGTTTGTGTGAGTGTGCATGCAAAGGCATGCGTGTGTGTGTGCACATGTGTGTGTATCTGTGTGAGTATGCTTGCGTCTTCATATGTGCACATATGTTTATGTGTGTGTGTGTAACCCCACCAGCGTCTCCTCAGAGAACGCCCTCATACTGGGGGCCCCGGACCAGAGCTAGGGGCCCGGTCCGCCTCTCCAGACCCACAGCCTCCCTGCTCGGGTCGGGACCCACGAGGGAGGACCGGGACCAGCACTGACATCAGTACGTCTGAACCCTGAACCCTGACCCCTAAACCCTGACCCCTGAACCCCTAAACCCTGACCACTCTACCCTGAAACCCTGATCCCTAAACCCTGACCACTTGAACCCCTAAACCCTCAACACTGAACCCTGACCCCTAAAACCTGACCACTGAACCCCTAAACCCTGACCCCTGAACCCCTAAACCCTGACCACTGAACCCTGACCACTGAACCCCGACACCTGAACCCCTAAACCCTGACCCCTAAAGCCTGACCACTGAACCCCTAAATCCTGAACCCTGAACCCTAAACCCGAACCCCTAAACCTTAACCCCTAAGCCCTAAACCCCTACACCCCGAACCTTAAACCCTTTAACCCATAAACCCTGAACCCCGAACCATAAACCCTGAACCCCGAACCATAAACCCTGAACCCCGAACCATAAACCCTGAACCCTGAACCATGAACCCTGAACAATAAACCCTGAACCATAAACCCTGAACCCCGAACCATAAACCCTGAACCCTGAACCATGAACCCTGAACCCTGAACAATAAACCCTGAACCCTGAACCATAAACCCTGAACCATAAACCCTGAACCCCGAACCATAAACCCTGAACCCTGAAACATAAACCCTGAACCCCGAACCATGAACCCTGAACCCCGAACCTTAAACCCTTTAACCCATAAACCCTGAACCCCGAACCATAAAGCAGAGGCGGTTCAGACCGCCTCGGCCCAGGGGAGCAGAACCAGATCTCTGCGTCTCGCTGCCCGGGTGCGGCACTCGGAGCAGTCTGCCGCTGAAGCCCTTTATGGACTCCCATGATTCTTGCTGTTTCAGGGTTGTGCCTCCATGCTCGACTGCACTTACTGTTGGTTGCTTTGGATGAAAGTGTCAGCTAAATAAATGTAATGTAATGTTACGTTCCCAAGAGGAGGAGGATAGCCTTGAGATGGCTCCGGCCTATTATAGTCCAACCCAGGAGAGCTTTGTCACTCCGTCACTCTTTCTGTCTCTGTCCCTCTGTCCCTGAACAATGTTGATTGTTTCCTTGCGATTGGTTTAACCTGTGATGTCCCAGCCAATGGGAAGAGATCAACAGGGATTTACAGGTCACATGCAAACTAGTTGTCAGGGTTACGACAACAGAGAGGAGGAGAGGAGGCGGGCGAGGTTGAGGTGAACACGTCAGAGACCTTTAATTAGTCCTGTGATTCTGGCACGCCCACACACACACATGGGGAGGTGATGGGGGAGGGGGGGGAGGCACGGAGAGGAGACACAGAGAGAGCGAGAGACACTGCGGGGGGGGAGAGAGAGAGGAGGCAGAGAGAGGGGGGAGGGAGAGGGAGAGAGAAAGAGATACAGAGAGAGAGAGAGAGAGAGATAGAGACACACAGAGAGAAGGAGAGAGAGGGAGAGAGACACAGAGAGAGAGGAGAGAGAGGTAGAGAGACACAGAGAGAAGGAGAGAGACACAGAGAGGAGGAGAGGGAGGTAGAGAGACACAGGGAGGGAGGAAGAGGGAGGTAGAGAGACACAGGGAGGAGGAGAGAGAGCGTCTGACGTGTGTAAATGAATACAAAGCTATGGAGGCTCGGAGAGGGTAGACAGACAGCTGTAGAAATACAACCTCACAAGGATATCTCAGGGAGAGGAAGGGGGAGGAGAGGGGAGGAGGAGGAGAGGAGGAAGAGAGGAGGAGGAGGAGGAGGAGAGGAGGAGAGGAGGGGGAGGAGGAGGAGGAGGAAGAGAGGAGGAGGAGGGAGAGGAGAGAAGGACAGGAGGGAGAAAGGAGAGAGAGGGAATGAAAGAAGTTGTCTCTGGTTCTCCTGCTGGATGATCAGAGGCCCTTAGCTAATTATGAAACCGATCAATATGTGTGTGTGTGTGTGTGTGTGTTGTGTGTGTGTGTGTGTGTGTGTGTGTGTGTGTGTGTGTGTGTTTGTTTGTGCCTGCACACAACAGCAAGGTTTCCACAATTAAATATTAACCGCAGTTCCTGATTAGAGAACTGAGAGGTATGAGGCTGAGATGTGAGGCTGTCGCTGATTGGTTCAAAAGAGGCATGAGAAAGAGAGAGAGAGAGAGAGAGGAGAGAGAGAGAGAGAGAGAGAGAGAGAGAGAGAGAGAGAGAGAGAGAGAGAGAGAGAGAGAGAGAGAGAGAGAAGGGAGAGAGAGAGAGAGAAGGGAGAGAGAGGAGAGAGAGAGAGAGAGAGAGAGAGAGAGAGAGAGAGAGAGAGAGAGAGAGAGAGAGAGAGAGAGAGAGAGAGAGAGAGAGAGAGAGAGAGAGAGAGAGAGAGAGAGAGTATGAAGAAGGAGCGTTTGTGTGTCTAATTAATAGAAGCCGCTGCCTCATGAAACACACACTCCATTACGCCGGGACTGCGGGCCGGGCCGGTTGCCCTGGTGATGTATGACTTCACCGGGGATGCTTGGCAACATAAATCAGGGCCGTGGCGAGAGAGAGACCCCCACCCGGCCCCCCCACCACCCGGCCCCCCCCTGCCCGCTAAAAACGACTCGTTTGTCACTCGTCTGTCTGGGACGATGACATCATCAAGTCCTCGACGGGACCAGGATGCTACGGGCGCTGCGGCGCTAGCTACTTATGCAGATATGGTGTGTACCCCGTAGATACACAATGTATACACACACACACACACACACACACACACACACACACACACACACACACACACACACACACACACACACACACACACACACACACACATCCTTACATCCTTATGTGGCGTGTTACTTCAGCAGATACACAATCAAACCAACACACAAACACAGACACACACACACACAGGGTGAGCCGCAGTCAATCCGATTGGCCAGGTGTTTATCTCAGCATCCCATAATAATCACGGCGGTCTTGCTTTGGAGGCAGCGTCTTATTGTGTTCCAGACGTTCACAGCATGATGACCCTCCCTCTGTACTCAACACCACACAATAACACATACACACACACACACACAGACAGAAACACACACACTCACACTCTGATCCACACAAGAAACAAACACAC
>NC_082387.1:26870685-26950685 GCF_031168955.1 Gadus macrocephalus
GCACGCACAGCAAGAGCATGCAATGTATAAATTGGTGACCGGAATAAAGTAGCATTTAAATGACCAACGTGGTAAAAATACAACGAAAATAAATCTCTTCAACAAAAAGGGGGCGTGCCTCCGAGTAATGCCGCAAGACTTTCGACAACCAACAACAATACGTTCGTATCGGTACACTAAGGATGTTGATAGAACCAAGTGCCAAGCACTAACCAATACTAGGTCAACCCATTCCCCGTATACAACACTGATGGCTAGGAGAAGAGCTACACGATGCTAAGCACTGCTTTTATTGTGTTGCAGGACGATGGAGGGAAGGGCCATCGTACGGGCTCCTACGACGTGGAACACTAGCGACGGCCCCCCGGCCAAGTCCATCGCTGTAGTTTGATTGTATTCATTTTGTTCTCTTTCGCCTTTTGTTGCTCAAAAGTATTCTTTTAATTTATTTTTTTAATCGAATTGAAGTCGAATTCGACAGCCTGTAATAATGTTTGGGACCGCTTTGAATTCTGTGTATTAAGAAAGAACAATGATTGATTTTGTACTTTTTTTAAATCATCTGTATAATTGGAAAATAACATGACACACAAACTGTAGAAGAGGAATATTAAAGTTTTTTTACATGTAGGCGTTTGTGTGTGAACTCACGTACCAAAGGCTTTCACCAGGCAGCCCTGTTTAGCAAGGCATGAGAGTAGGGACTTGATCCATGGACTCTGTCTGACTCACCCTCACACTGTGACTGATTTCTGTTGACCGAGGGCAGGCCGACACTCTGAGCCAGCTAGCTGTTAGCCACGTAGCGAACAAAGGAGGATTCAGAGTGCGGTCACTGAGTGTTCCTGTCTCTCTCAAGAGGCTGTTTGCTTTGTCTCAATCCAACCCATCCTGTTTACAAACACTTTCCATCCCATAAGCCCTGGGTAGGACTGTACCATCCAGTATGCAGGGACGGGTTTTCCCAGAGGGGAGCCTGTCTGACACCCCAGACTCAAAGGTTGTGGGTTCATCCCCAAATGTCTCCGTGTCCCTCATGGTCTTAGGTCCGACCCCCTGCACAGGGACGTGAGCTAGAGGATTCCCCGTGGCAACAGGGTGACCGCGGGGTGTTGTGCGTTCCACATTTAACCAGAGCCGATGTGTGACGTCACCCAACATTAATCACCGGCTCCACCTGACCCTTTGTTATTCAGCCGGGGCTGAGTCAGCATGTGGAATATTAATATTAATATCACATCGGCATGGAGACGGACTGACTGACAGAGACCGACTGACAGAGACAGACAGACTGAAAGAGAGAGAGACTAACAGAGATATAGTGACAGAGACAGACTGACAGAGAGACTGAGAGACTGACTGACAGAGACAAACTGACAGAGACCGACTGACAGAGACAGACAGACTGACAGTCAGACAGAGAGACGGACTGACTGACAGAGAGACGGACTGACAGAGACAGACAGACTGAAAGAGAGAGAGACTAACAGAGACATACTGACAGAGACAGACTGACAGAGACAGACAGACTGACAGTCAGACAGAGAGACAGACTGACTGGCAGACAGACAGACTGACAGAGAGACGGACTGACAGAGAGACAGACTGACAGAGAGACAGACTAACAGAGAGAGAGAGACTGTCAGAGACTGACTGACAGAGAGACGGACTGACAGAGAGAGAGACAGACAGACTGACTAACAGAGAGAGAGAGACTATCAGAGACAGACTGACAGAGAGAGACTGTCCATAACAGGAGTTCTTAAAGGCTTTTCAGAATGTGGACCACAGGCCAACTGGGTTGACTGGTGGACCGGTGCCCTCTGACCTCTGAATCCAAGCTCATGGTCCTCAGAGTTTCTAATGGCTCTCAAACTGGGAGGAGCATGTTGGGTCCTTAACCAGGGATTAAGAAAGGGTTAACAAACACAGACGGCCTTCACGTAGACACGACAAACTCTACAGCTAACCATCACTGTCACCTGGCGTTCCATTAAGGACTGGGATAAAACATGCTATGAAATAATACAAAGGTTATGAGATGATATCTGGAATGATATTCTCCACGTTTGGATGTGAATGCTGAAACAGTGAGCAGGTTTTGAGGTTTAGACTCACTGGTCCACAGAGACAGAGCTAGGGCAGACGACCACACCCGGATTGTTAATATATATAATATAATGACGCATTGGTCAAACTCGACATAGTCTTTATTTATGTTTCGGCAATTACAGATTGAGTTGATACAATAAACTGATGGATAATAATTAACAGGTTGTCATGGTCTGTGTCGTGTTTTGGTGTGTTTTCCTGTGTTTCGCTCCTGTGTTGATTACTGCTCCCTCCCCTAATGTGTCTCAGCTGTTCCTCGTTGCGTGTCTTGTGTTTGGTATTTAAGCCCTTGTCTTTCCTTTGTTCCTGGTGCTGGTGGTTTGTTGGTCCTGCGTGTTCTCTGTAGTTACCTGTGTTCCCTTGCTCCTTGCCTTAGCCTTTTGGTGGAAATAAAGTGCCGTTTTCCCTACCCGTCTGCATCTGGGTGTTCACTAGTGGTGAAACGGATCAGTGTGTCCACGGTTCGGTTCAGATAACCGTTTTGGGCCTCGGTTTCGGATACGGTTCGGATTAGGATCATGTCCGTGATAGTAAAAAGGCAGACTTTTTTTTGACTGAGGGTTTGGGGGAGAAACACAAAAATGAATGAGACCCACAGGCTATTTGCAATGTGTTAATTGACTGCAATCAGACAACTTGCAAGGCTTTTTTGTGCAATAAATGCATTTGAAAACATGGTGCACTGAGTGTAACATGTAAGGGATAACGGCCGATGAGGCTTAGAACTCTGGCGACGAGCGCAGCATGAAGCCAGAGTTGCCTCTACCTGTCCATTATTTCCATCGAACCGGTCGACCTCGAAGGCCGTTATCCCGCTTATCACCCGTTTGTATTTATCTCCCGTATATTTTGAATATAATTGTATCAATTACTTTCTTTAAATTTAGGAATCGTTTAAAGCCCAGTTTGTTTTGAACGCTGACAGGCTGAAGGGAGGGGCGGGAAAAGTCTCATTGGCTCGGGCAGCACTGGAGAGAATGCATTCCGCTGGGTCCTAAACACCCTTTGGTATCGGACGTAGGCTACAGTAGGCAAAATACGCTACATAAGGCAATGCCTTCACAAAACCGAAATCCGTGGATCTCCAGAATGCTCCGAACTGTGGTAAACGAACCGAACGGATTCGGATACAATTCGAATCCGCTGCAGGCCTAGTGTTCACCTGCCTGCCTGCACCCACAACCCTGACAGAATGACAGCACCAAGATTGGACCCAGCGGACGCTCTATTTTGCCGTGAGTTGGAGGATTTGTTGGTGTCTATAATCATAGCTATGGATGGCTGGGAGAACATTCCAAGCAGAAAGGAGCAGGAGGCTGTGTTGGGGCGTACGTGCAGGGCTGTTGCGTCAAGGCCCGAGTTGAGGGACGTCTTACCCGAGTGGGCAGTCGAGCTGCTCAACCCCACAACCTTTTGGCCGGAGAGCTACATGCCCACGCCACCGGACATTGGTGACCGGCCTAAGCCTCCACGCTCCTGCTCTCAGCATCTGCCCCCGGTCCCCAGCTACCAGCCTCTGTCCCCGGTCCCCTGCTACCAGCCTCTGCCCCCGGTCCCCAGCTACCAGCCTCTGCCTCCGGTCCCCTGCTACCAGCCTCGACCCCCGGTTCCCCGCTACCAGCCTCCTCCCTTACGGACAATCAGAGTGGGGGTGGTGAGTTTGGGGTACCACCCGGTTCCTCCTGGCACTCCAGCTCCTGAACTCACTCCGGTCCCCGAGCCCTGTCCGGTTCCTGAGCCCACTCCTCGCCTTCCAGAGGGGGACCGACCTCTGCTCCTGTCTGAGGAGGTCCGCCCTGCGCTCCTGCGTGAGGAGGTCCGCCCTCTGCTCCTGCCGGAGGGGGCCCTCCCTCCAGACCGTCCAGCGGAGGCACGCCCCCTGCTCCATCCTGAGGGGGCCCTCCCTCCACTCCTTCCCGAGGGGGGTCCCTCTTCAAGGCCTTCCAGAGGGGTCCCGCCTTCCAAACCTTTTGGAAGGGGCACGCCCTCTTCTCCAGAGGGGACCCGCCCTCTACCTGGCCTTCCTCCAGAGGGGTCCCGCCCTCTACCTGGCCTTCCTCCAGAGGGGACCCGCCCTCTACCTGGCCTGCCTCCTGAGGGGACCCGCCCTCTACCTGGCCTTCCTCCAGAGGGGTCCCGCCCTCTACCTCGCCTTCCTCCAGAGGGGACCCGCCCTCTACCTCGCCTTCCTCCAGAGGGGACCCGCCCTCTACCTGGCCTTCCTCCAGAGGGGACCCGCCCTCTACCTGGTCTTCCTTCAGAGGGGACCCGCCCTCTACCTGGCCTTTCTCCAGAGGGGACCCGCCCTCTACCTGGCCTTCCTCCAGAGGGGACTCGCCCTCTACCTGCCATTCATCCAGAGGGGACCCGCCCTCTACCTGGCCTTCCTCCTGAGGGGACCAGCCCTCTACCTCGTCTTCGCCGGCCTCCTGAAGGGTTCTGCCTTTGCCGCTGCCGGCCTTTAGAGGGGTTTCCTTGCCGCTGCAGGCCTCCTGAGGGACTGGCCCTCAGGAGATCTCAGAGCCAGGAAATCGGGCCTTGTCTCGTCGTAAGACTGGCCACACTACAAGATTCGAGGGTGCGATGCTCTCTACTTCGTATCATTCACGTTTGCAAGATATTTAGAAAATCTAAGATTTAGAACTAACATAAATGCTTTTTACATTTTTGTCATAAAGGTTCCAGTAGTTTTTATATCTGCTCAATGCGGTAATTCCTCACAGTAGTTGCGTTGCGCGTGACATGAACTATACAAAGTAGACGCAGCAACAACGTAGCCTAGCAACAAAGCGTCGACAATGGATCCCAAGTACCTAGCACTAGGCATCATGCTGGCGGTCCTCTGCACAGAGACGGAAAGGAAGAAAAAGAAGAAAAGATTGTGGACTCGTTCTTGGGTTGAAAATGCAGGGACGTTGCTGCCACATTTCCACCAAAGTTGTCTCCATTATATTGCTCCATTTTCTATCGTTTTCTTTATTAGCATTCTTCTTGTTATTGATCGCATTCATTTTTGCAGTAGTTACTCCTACTCAGCGTACTGCAGTGAAGTCAGTTGGTAAACACTGCGCGTGAGCGCCAGCTGTTCGCGGGCTTCCCTCACGCAACTGGGGGCGTGGTTCCCTCATGTCAACAATGGATACGTCATGCGATATCCTCTCTGAGCCTGTCTGTCTGCGGGCCCGTCTCACCTCCCACAGCCCCAGTATCTGAGGACTGACGTCGTTCTGCTCCACCTCCAGTCCCGTTTCCTCATGGAGCTCCCGGAGTCCCGCCGCCACCAGCTAACACACACACACACGCACGCACACGCACGCACGCTCGCACGCCCACGCACACGCGCACACACACACCAGACACACACACTTCAAATGAATGATTGGATAGTGAGGAGCATTTAAGCGATGTTGACATGATGTTGACATGATGTTGACATGATGTTGAGTTGATGTTGACATGATGTAGACGTGATGTAGACGTGATGTAGACGTGATGTAGACGTGATGTAGACGTGATGTATAGACGTGATGTATAGACGTGATGTAGACATGATGTAGACATTACCGAAACTTGGCCCGGTCGGACCGCGAGGGCCCTTCCTACCCGAAACTTGGCCCAGTCGGAGTGCAGGAAGGGGGGGCCTGGACTTTCACAATCTTCGCTCGGTGAATGTGAGGGATGTTTGATCGGATAGTTATGACGAAGAATCATAATGTGAATCTGATATTCTATAAATGTCTTGATATCATCTTTCGTCTCAACACTTCTGCTGCAGCCGCTTAAAGTCTCACTCCGAGAACCTTAAAATATGAATCAATCCATTAGAAGTATGAAAATATCTTCCCGGAGGCGTAACAAGGCAAACAAGGTGTCCTTTGACATCTACGTTTCGAGACGATTGCAACAGTGCCACACATGATCATATTTGAATATGTTTCGGGGTAGAAATTAGCTGTCGATTTTGGAGGCCTTTATCAATAATGACCAGCTATAGATTTGCTTCCCGATGGAGATTTTTGACAAATTACATGTTATTTAGCATCTACACGTTAAGCTGAGTCCAATGAGATCAAGCTCGCCCTCTTGCCACACCGAGATCATGTCCTAGACCATATGTACCATGTAAAATACATGTTACCATTTGCTAGAGTGTCATGCTTGGTGTCATTGGACTCAGCTCAACGTGTAGATGCTAAATAACATGTCATTTGTCACAAATTTTTATCGGGAAGTAAATCAATAGCTGCTCATTATTGATTAAGGCCTTCAATTTCGACAGCTAATTACTACCATTAAACATGTTCGAATATGCTCATCTGTGGCACCGTTGCAATCGCCTGGAAGCGTAGATGTTGAAGGACACCTTGTTCGCCCTCTTACGCCACCGGGAAGATATCTACATACGTCTGATTGACTAATGAATTAATTCAGCTATTCCCTCAGAAGTCTGGGGTCAAAAGGTCAAAAGGAGCCGGCACCACGCCGCTTATGAGACAACAAAAGTTTATATGTGTTTCTCTCATAACTTTTTGTCATTATTAAAGAGAGGCCTGATTCTCAGATATGCAGGTTGGATGGCTAGGGTGTAGGTCTGGGAAGAACTTCAGGCCAAAATCTTGCAAGCGAGCCACTGGGTGAGGTGCAACGAGATGGAGCACTTGCTGAGTCATTTCCTGTAAGCCACAGGTTGAAGCGTATATGCGTCCTTTGAGACCCCCTTTGATATATAAGAGACCCCAAGGCTTACTTAAATGTTGTCGACTCAGTCACCTATTGCATCACTTCCTTTAGGGCTTCGGCCTCCTAATTGATCATTGTAGTATAATTGAATGCCCTCTTTCATATATATGATACCTCCACCACTGGGACGTGGCAGCAATTCTTCAAATCCATATGGGGAGGGGGGGGGGGGGGGTGATGCTTGTGGACAGTAGGGTTGTACACTAGACATAAATAGGAAGCAAACTCAGGAGAAGGAATGAACTCTCATAAATATTTATTTAATAAATTGTTTCAAAAATAGGTTATAGAAGAAGTCTAAACTGCACAAAATAAAAACATCCAAGCTGCCCTTTAAGGATACCTTGGAATATATGTCTATTTTTTAACCATCGGACCCTAGTTTACGACAAAAACAACACAAGCTCCTTTGCCGCGTGGTTTTTAGAACCATGTAAGGATTAGAGGGGCTGGTCGATAGCAACCACCATTGCAACCATGACGGTCAAGTGACTGGATGTAGCCCCGTTGAAAAAAATAGAATACCACTCTACACACTCAGGAGATTAATGATATTTAAATTATTATGAACATGAAGTCTTTATTTGCATGGGTTTACATTTCGTTCTGTGCAGCATGGAAAAATCGGAAACACTCCCATTCAGAATGCATTGGTTTACATTTCATTCTTTGGAGCACAGATATTTTTATTTATTTTCAGTTTTTGAGGAGGTGCTTCAAAGATGCCAATTTTTCTGCAATAATCCAAAATCCAATGGAAAAACCCGTTGGCTTTTTGTCAAGGGAACCCAGGGCGACGCTCACTTCCGGGTTGGCCAACATGCGTCCACCCTCCACCACGCTATACTGTAAAAACACATGTTCAAGTTGAATGATAATGCATGAATTTATTCTTTATTCTGCCATAGAATTTATTTAAGGGGGGGGGGGGGGCATACAAGTCTTTTGGCCATAGTGGATCTAGATCTGTTCCGGAGGAGATAATACACACCCTGCAGCCAATCAGAATACGAGTATTCCCCCAGACTGTGGTATAAACAATATTATTCACGAGTTATAACCAACCCCTACACATCAATATTAATGATAACCCATTATTATACGGTATGATTTCTAGATGTCACGTCCGCTCGCGACACTGGACTTGCGAGGCATCAACGCGGACTTCGATTCACATAGCCAAAAACAAGACAATAGATCTATGGCTAGATCAAAACATCAAGACATACAATTCTAAAAAGAACAGATGAAGCAGCTACCCTTTTTTCCTTTGAGGTTTGCCTGAGCAGCGCACCAGCATTTAATATATCCGTGAATTGTCACAATTTCTCAGAATCAAAGGTGAAAGTAGAAACGGGTGGCCTAAAGCTGTTATATTGTTCACAGAAAAGTTTAAGTAGTAACGGGTGGCCAAAAGCTGTCATATTGTTAGTTATCACAGACAATTTTTAACAATAAATGTTCTGTACGGAGCTCCTTAAGGGACATTAGGGAGAACGCTCCCGGACAGAACCTTAGTTTGGAAGTCGTGCTTAGTGACACTACAAATACTTCCAATGGAAATACATGGGTTTGAAATTTGTGCTTTTTGACACGGAAATTTTGAAAATACGTGTCCCTGATCACGTTTCAATACATTAAATAACGTGACAGTGTCATGTATTTTCGTGAGACCGGGTTGCCCCTGGACGATCTGGTATGCTTTGTTGATCTGAATAAACCTTGTTTACTCGTTTTGTAAACGAGACAAATACCATGGTCTATAATAGCATGGACAGTCGGGTCACAAGTTGATCTGGCTGCCTGCTCTTAGGTGGAAGACTAGTTATGTATTTTAGTACTGCAGCTGACCAAGTCTCTGGCTCATCGGCACAATGGAATGGAATCTTCATTTGAAATATTTTCCCCCCAAAATGTTATAAGTTCGAATCCCGTAATGTATGCTTTGTTGATCTGAATGAACTTTATGTCTCAAAGTGATACCGCCTTGCGTCACATTGCGTTGCTTAAAGATTAAGCAATTGCATTGCTTAATCCGATCTAGCTGTCATGCATGTAAACGCATTCATTTCCGAAGTCGCTGCTTTGCTTACAGAGACATCCAGTGAAAGGGGACAACAACACCACATCAGGTGACCGAAATGATAGAATGAGCGCATAAGTGTTTTTGGCTAGTTTCAAGCAGTGGGGGGGAACATTAGGTTTTGATTAACTGGATGTAAAGGCGTCTTATTTTTTGGAAACGCGACCAATGCATGGTCTTAACAACATGGATAGTAGGGTCACAAGTTGATCTGGCTGCCTTTCGTGTTTTCAAGAAGAATTAGTGAATTTTAATATAGCCTACTACGGCGGATATTTCCACAGTGGGTCAACGGCACAATGGAATGGAATTGCGGTTTGTTATATTTTTTCCCCGCAATGGTATGAATTCGAATCACGTAATGTATCATATTTTAAACATTAATTTTCCATTTATTTCGGCTTAGAACGGTTCTACGTGACAAGTTTCTTCCAATTACACTACAAAAACGAATGAGATTAGAATCTTTTTGACATTTTATTGAATAACAAATCAAAGAGGCATTCGCAAGGACAGCTACGTGTCTGGTCCCGATTTCGAACACCTGGCGTAGCCACGACAACAAGCGAAGCATTCGGCTGAGGGTCACCACTTAACACGGTCACGACTTGAACTGCAACACCGGTCCGACCACCGAGAAGAGGATCATGGCGACCCAGGTCCAAAAGGTCCAGAAGGTCCTGGTCCACCTGAGCGGGGGGAACGCAGCTGCGCAGTGCGCCCGGTTCGTCCAGGTCAGTCTAGCGACGCATCTCCGCAGGGATGTCCATGCTGCCAGAAAAAGCAAGACCGTGCAATGCATATATTGTTGACTGGATTAAAGCAGCAATGAAATCAAGTGTGTAAGAGGTTTTAAAAACGACCTTAAAACCAATGACGTGGTACAAATAGAAAGAAAACACATCTCATCCCCCATTAACAATGGGCGCAGCCATCTTCTTTACGAGTTGTACAACTCTGCTCGCTCTACTTTTGCTGCTATCCATTTTGATGCTAGGCTGGTACGAACGACCAGCTTCAGCGAGAACGTGACGTATTTCCCTTGCTCCAGCCTTCCAGTTTGCTATTTGTGTCCGACGAGTTTAAGAAAACTATTTTGGAAAAAATAAATAATCCCGTGTATAATGGTTGCCAGCCTTTACAGAAACATTAACATTGCAAGCCTTTTACATTGCAGTAATATTTTGCAATTTTCGCAAATTTTTATTTCAACAAGTGCTGTCGTGTTTCTGTCGAGCCACGAGGGGGAGTAGCGGGCTAGTCATCATTAGCAACATAGCCTCTTTGGCAAACCAGCTAGAAAACCCAACTTTACAACTTTTACATTTCACGCAAAGCAAGACCATAAATTGGAAACCGGATTAAAGCAGCAATGAAATCAAGTGTAAGAGGATTTAAAATCGACATTACAACCCCCAACGTGGTACAAATACAGAGAAAATACAGCTCGATCCCCATTGACTATGGGCGCAGCTATCTTGTTTGCTAGTTGTACAGATCTGCTCGCTCTACTTTGAAAGCGACTAGATACTACGACCGAAAGGGGGCGTGCCTCAGTGAAATGCCGCAAGAAAGCTGGGAGATTGGCGACTTCACCACTTCGTACATCCAAATGGATAGCAGCATTTGAAAGCGACGAGATACGACCAAAAGGGGGCGTGCCTCAGTGAAATGCCGCAAGCAAGCTGGGAGATTTGCGACTTTACCACTTCGTAAATCCAAATGGATAGCAGCATAAGAACAGCGCATTAGCGCAACTAATTTTACACAACATTACACAACTGTGTCGGTCTCAGTTCTGTTCACACAGTGTGTGTGTGTGTGTGTGTGTGTGTGTGTGTGTGTGTGTGTGTGCGACACGTGTGATTTTGTGATGTGTTGTTCCGACAGAGCATCACGGGGCACTTCGGCGGTCAGGATGAGACGCAGGTCGTCTGTTACCTTGACAACAACCGTTTCATCCTGAGTCAGGGAGCGGGCCAGCGAGTCCCCCTCAAGGTGTGTGTGTGTGTGTGTGTGTGTGTGTGTGTGTGTGTGTGTGTGTGTGTGTGTGTGTGTGTGTGTGTGTGTGTGTGTGTGTGTGTGTGTGTGTGTGTGTGTGTGTGTGTGTGTGTGTGTGTGTGTGTGTGTGTGTGTGTGTGTGTTGTTAACACACAGACACACAAAAGCTACACACTAGTACACCATTATGACAACACACCAAAACAATCACACTTATCCATGTCACAACGCACACACACACACACTCATATACATTACATGCTCACTATAATGTGTTGGTTTTCTGTTTTCCAGAGACCCGCCTTCTGTCCCTTCAAGCACCTGTCAGTCACTCAGGCCGCTGCTATCCCATTGGACGTCCAGGACCGTGGGGTGGATGTTGTCGTGGTTGTCATCCTGCAGACAGCCAATCAGAGAGTGCTGCTGACGAGACGAGCAGCCGGACTTCGAATATTCCCTGGGCTCTGGGTCCCCCCAGGTGTGTGTGTGTGTGTGTATCTTGTGTATTCCATGTGTGTTTAGTAATGTGTATCTTGTGTATTACATGTGTGTTTAGTAATGTGTATCTTGTGTGTTCCATGTGTGTTTAGTAATGTGTATCTTGTGTATTACATGTGTGTTTAGTAATGTGTATCTTGTGTGTTCCATGTGTGTTTAGTAATGTGTATCTTGTGTGTTCCATGTGTGTTTAGTAATGTGTATCTTGTGTATTACATGTGTGTTTAATAATTGATGTGTGTTCCAGGAGGACATGTGGAGCTGGAGGAGACGGTACGTGTCAACATCATGTAAACATCATGTCTACTAAGGGTGTAACGGTACACAAAAGTCACGGTTCGGTACGTACCTCGGTTTTTAAGTCACGGTACGGTACGGTACGGTACGGTTCATAGTTAAGGGGGAAATTTAAAAAAACTGCTTGTTTGTCAACAACAGAGAATGGCCGTGTATCAGCAGCAATGAAATGAAGCAATGCATTCCCAGACGGGGGTTGTTGATGGTGTTGTAAGCTGGGTTTGCACCGCTCGTTTTGTTTTTCCACAGCAACAGTGTTAGTGACACCTGGATGGTGCCTTTTCAAACGCGTGTGCTAGGGATGTTTACATATTTTGTATGAATCATGTATCAATCTGTTTATTTCAACAACTGCGCCATTAACATTCAACATCTAAATGATTTCAACGTGGGCTTAGGCAGATAGACCTACATGAGGCGAAAACGGATCGTTATTTATTTTTATCTATTAATTATTTATTTATAATTAATAGATAACACAGCCTGCATGACGGTGAACTATCCACGTCAAAAATAGAACTTCACACGGTGTGTATTTTTACAATTTATTTCTTACCAGCATTCGTAGTGTTGATCAGTAGAGAAATAGTCTGCCACTCCGCCAAAGACGTTGACGTTGCTTAGCAACCGAGGACGCTATTCACCAACGGAAGTTGTGAAGGCCCATGCAAGTCAACGTAGCGTTCAACAGCATTGAGAAGAGCCGTGTGATGAATAACGATAGTCACATTCATTATACGATATTCTACGTGACTCTGACTATTCGACGATCGTTGCCCGCTATGTACTCCACATTTATGTACCGCGGTACACCTCTGTTACCGCTCTGAAGTGCCTGTACCGTGACGGTTCGGTACAAATACGTGTACCGTTACACCCCTAATGTCTACATCATGTCAACATCATGTCAACATCGCTTAAATGTGTGTGTGTGTGTGTGTGTGTGTGCGTGTGTGGGTGTGGGCGTGTGTGCGTGTGTGTTAGCTGGTGGCGGCGGGACTCCGGGAGCTCCAGGAGGAAACGGGACTGGAGGTGGAGCAGAACGACGTCAGTCCTCTGATACTGGGGCTGTGGGAGGTGAGACGGGCCGCAGACAGACAGGCTCAGAGAGACAGACATGCTGACAGACAGACAGTTCAATGGTCGTGCTTCTAAGGCCATTATGCAGATAGTCTGTATCGGCATCATACAACTAACTCTTCTCTGTGTGTGTGTGTGTGTGTGTGTGTGTGTGTGTGTGTGTGTGTGTGTGTGTGTGTGTGTGTGTGTGTGTGTGTGTGTGTGTGTGTGTGTGTGTGTGTGTGTGTGTGTGTGTGTGTGTGTGTTATAGTCTGCGTACCCCGCCCGTCTGGCCAGAGGATCTCCTTTCAGACATCACATCGTTACCTTTATGCTGCTGCACTGCCCCCACACACACCAGGAGCTGCAGGTACACACACACACACACACACACACACACACACACACACACACACACACACACACACACACACACACACACACACACACACACACACACACACACACACACACACACACACACACACACACACACACACACACACACACACACCAGGAGCTACAGGTACACACACACTCACTCACTCACATAATCGTTTGTGTGTGTCCCAGGTGTGTCTGCGTCCGGACCCTGCGGAGGTGAGTGCGTGTCTCTGGGTGGACCGGGACCTCGCCCGCAGCATCGTGGGGGGGGCCGACGGGGAGGAAGGGGGGCTGCAGCCCCCCCCGCCCCCAGCCGTCAGGTACCCCTTAACTTACCTTAGGGTCGGTACCCCCTTACCTTACCTTGGTGGCCGTACCCCCTTTCCGTACCTCAGCGGCCGTACCCCCTTACCTTACCTCAGTGTCCGTACCCCCTTTCCTTTCCTTGGTGTCCGTACCCCCTTACCTTACCTCAGTGTCCGTACCCCCTTTCCTTACCTTGGTGTCCGTACCCCCTTACCTTACCTAAGTGTCCGTACCCCCTTACCTTACCTTGGTACCCCTTCCCCTCCAGGGTGACGGAGGTCCTGCCGGACGGGGCCCTGAGGGGCTCCCTGCTGCCCGGGGCCGTGCTGTGTGCCCGGGCCCCTGCTGAGGGCCCCGACGTGGAGCGGGTCATTACCGGGACCAAGTACGCCCTGGGGCTCTGGCTGGACAGCCTGGCCCCCCGGCAGTCCTCCTCCACCGCTGGGGGGTCCTGCTGACTACGGACCGGTCCATTGTGGGGGTCGGCTTAGTTCTGGAGGTAGAGAAGGGCCGGCTGGTAACCGGAAGGTTGCTTGCTAGACCGGTCCAGTGGGGACCTGGACCAGCTGAAGACAACCAATCAACTATTCACTTCACCTCTGCAGGGACACGAACATGATTGAAGAGCGGCGTTGAAACAGTCTTTCCTTTCTGTGTAATGTGCCTTCTGGCCACCAGGTGGCAGTGCAGACTGTTCAACTGCATCAATAAAGAAAGATGACACTGACCTTTTGGATGTTTCCTTTGTGTTCTCTTGTTTTAATAAATAACAGTGCATTTCCATAAATATCACACCCACTGACTAACCAACTATCAATAAAATTCCATCCCCAGCGAATGACTTCTAAAGTCGATCCACAGCTGAGACACATTAGGGGAGGGAGCAGTAATCAACACAGGAGGGAAACACAGGGAAACACACCAAAACACGACACAGACCATGACAGTCCCTTTTGGCCCGTTCAGACTACACGATTTCAGCCCGATTTTGCCCCGATTCTTCCGCCGCAGACAAATTTGCGATCGGGTTACTGTACGTCCACACCAGGAGCGACCAACGCTTTGGTCGCTGCGAATTTTCGCTGCGAATTTTTCTGTCGCTCAAGTCGCTCATGACGTACAATTCAATTATGCAGACGCATTTAAAGGAGCCGTATGAGTTTAGTAGGCCCTACCGACAGCCATATCAAATATTGAACTCTCCCATACACCTTGGCCATATTGCCGAGACGGTTTTGCTTGTTCGATAAAGTGCTTCGACAACAAGTAGGACAGTGATTCCCCCCAATATAAAAATCCTAAAATGTAGGCTAATTACAACCGAGAACAAAAAACCCTGCGTGCTGTAGTAGTTGAAATATGTTTCACTGATCTGGATCTGCAAATCATGATCTGCACTCATTCGTCGCATTCAAAACAAATAGACGTTAGCGCACATGGCTAATTTGCATACGTGCACAGGACTGGTTGGCTCCGCAAGGCAAATAATGGAACATATCTATCTATCTAGGTCTTTCTGTCTATCTATCTATCAACGCGTGTCTAGTTTTAATGTGATGTATTGTGTGTATGTCCAGTCAGACTTGTTCTGTGTGGTCTTGTAGGCTACTGTCCTGTGTGGGACGAACCACCTAAATGGATTCCCGACGATTTGTGTCGTTTGGTATTAATAAAGACTTGACTATCTATCTATCTGACTATTTAATTAAAAATTATTCACCTCAGGCTCCGTGAATAGTGGGGAATAGAGGGATAAAAGACAAGAGATATATCCCTTGTCATTTATCCCTCGTCTTGTCGATTAGTTTGTTTATGTGACGGTTTTGTTTAAAGCATGCTACACGCGATTGGTTGGTTAGATTGGTGGCATGTAGAGCAAATTATAATGATTCCCGCTTAAATACGAACGTTCTAGATGTAGCCTATAAATACTCCCGCTTATCATCACTTGATATCCAAACCACTATGGCGTTTCGATCTCTGAACTGAAAAAGGGTGGGTTCGTACAACACCGGGTGCCCAGTTACAGCCGCGATTAATACTTCAGCCGACATTTTGTTCAGTGAGTGAATAAAGGTAGGTAGGAACCAAAGTGCCTGCCGATGTTCCCTGGGATCCACGCAAGCGAAGAGCGTCTACATTCCGATTGGCTGTCACTGTCCGTCCACACCAGAAGCGAATTGAGCGACCAAATCGCCGGAAGTCATTCACTTTCTATGGGCAAGAGCGACCAAAGCGACCAACGCTACCAGCGGCCAAAGTTGAGCGACAAGAGCGTCAAAAAGAAGTTGAAAACTTTTTAACTTTATGCAAATGACTATTATTCGCTTCAGCGACCAAACACTGACAGCCAATCGGAATGTAGACGCTCTTCGCTTGCGTGGATCCCAGGGAACATCGGCAGGCACTTTGGTTCCTACCTACCTTTATTCACTCACTGAACAAAATGTCGGCTGAAGTATTAATCGCGGCTGTAACTGGGCACCCGGTGTTGTACGAACCCACCCTTTTTCAGTTCAGAGATCGAAACGCCATAGTGGTTTGGATATCAAGTGATGATAAGCGGGAGAATTTATAGGCTACATCTAGAACGTTCGTATTTAAGCGGGAATCATTATAATTTGCTCTACATGCCACCAATCTAACCAACCAATCGCGTGTAGCATGCTTTAAACAAAACCGTCACATAAACAAACTAATCGACAAGACGAGGGATAAATGACAAGGGATATATCTCTTGTCTTTTATCCCTCTATTCCCCACTATTCACGGAGCCTGAGGTGAATAATTTTTAATTAAATAGTCTAGATAGATAGATAGTCAAGTCTTTATTAATACCAAACGACACAAATCGTCGGGAATCCATTTAGGTGGTTCGTCCCACACAGGACAGTAGCCTACAAGACCACACAGAACAAGTCTGACTGGACATACACACAATACATCACATTAAAACTAGACACGCGTTGATAGATAGATAGAAAGACCTAGATAGATAGATATGTTCCATTATTTGCCTTGCGGAGCCAACCAGTCCTGTGCACGTATGCAAATTAGCCATGTGCGCTAACGTCTATTTGTTTTAAATGCGACGAATGAGTGCAGATCATGATTTGCAGATCCAGATCAGTGAAACATATTTCAACTACTACAGCACGCAGGGTTTTTTGTTCTCGGTTGTAATTAGCCTACATTTTAGGATTTTTATATTGGGGGGAATCAGTGTCCTACTTGTTGACGAAGCACTTTATCGAACAAGCAAAACCGTCTCGGCAATATGGCCAAGGTGTATGGGAGAGTTCAATATTTGATATGGCTGTCTGTAGGGCCTACTAAACGCATACGGCTCTTTTAAATGCGTCTGCATAATTGAATTGTACGTCATGAGCGAATGAGTGACCCAAGCGAACAGAAAAATTCGCAGCGAAAATTCGCAGCGAAAATTCGCAGCGACCAAAGCGTCTTCGACGCTTTGGTCGCTCCTGGTGTGGACGTACAGTAACTCTTGCGATCTGCGACGCTTTCGTCTGCGACGCTCGAAAACCCCACAGCGAAAAGTTTGGCATTTCAGAATTTTTTGGCGAATCGCATGACGTATCCATTGTTGACATGAGGGAACCACGCCCCCAGTTGCGTGAGGGAAGCCCGCGAACAGCTGGCGCTCACGCGCAGTGTTTACCAACTGACTTCACTGCAGTACGCTGAGTAGGAGTAACTACTGCAAAAATGAATGCGATCAATAAGAAGAATGCTAATAAAGAAAACGATGGAAAATGGAGCAATATAATGGAGACAACTTTGATGGAAATGTGGCAGCAAAGTCCCTGCATTTTCAACCCAAGAACGAGTCCACAATCTTCTTCCTTTTCTTCCTTTCCGTCTCTGTGCAGAGGACCGCCAGCATGATGCCTAGTGCTAGGGTTAGGGTTAGGTACTTGGGATCCATTGTTGACGCTTTGTTGCTAGGCTACGTTGTTGCTGCGTCTACTTTGTATAGTTCATGTCACGCGCAACGCAACTACTGTGAGGAATTACCGCATTGAGCAGATATAAAAACTACTGGAACCTTTATGACAAAAATGTAAAAAGCATTTATGTTAGTTCTAAATCTTAGATTTTCAAAATATCTTGCAAACGTGAACGATAAGAAGTAGAGAGCATCGCACCCTCGAATCTTGTAGTGTGGCCAGTCTGCCGACGAGACAAGGCCCGATTTCTTGGCTCTGAGATCGTATAGTGTGACATGTTAAATCGTGGAGGAATGTCTGAGAATCGTGTAGTCTGAACCGGCCATTAAGGGTCGACTCCCAGGCAACCCACGACAAGCAAAAAAAAACACGAAGAAAGTCAAACCCAAATAGGTTGGGAGGAGGGGAGCCAGGAGGAGGGAAGCAAAAAAAACCGATATGGACTGGGGCAGAGCGGAGGGGTGTCAGGCGGGCGGCCAGAAAACTGCCCCAGGGCATGGCAGGGAGCCTCAGGGGGACGGCCTGGGGGGCAAGCAGAGGCAGAGTGAAGGCGGAACCCCTCTAAAGGCCGGCAGCGGCGAAGGCGGAACCCTTCAGGAGGCCGGCGAAGACGAGGTAGAGGGCGGGTCATCTCTGGAGGAAGGAGAGGTAGAGGTCTTTGCCGGCCTCCTGAAGGGTTCTGCCTTCGCCGCTGCCGGCCTTTAGAGGGGTTTCCTTGCCGCTGCAGGCCTCCTGAGGGACTGAGCCCTCATCGTCCTTGCCGCCGGCCTCCTGAAGGGTTCCGCCTTCACTCTGCCTCTGCTTGCCCCCCAGGCCGTCCGCCTGAGGCTCCCTGCCATGCCCCGGGGCAGTTTTCTGGCCGCCCGCCTGACCCCCCTCCGATCTGCCCCAGTCCATATTTTTTGGGCTGGGGTTTGACTTTCTGCGTGTTTTTTTTTGCTTGTCGTGGGTCGCCTGGGAGTCGACCCTTAATGGCCGGTTCAGACTACACGATTCTCAGACATTCCTCCACGATTTAACATGTCACACTATACGATCTCAGAGCCAGGAAATCGGGCCTTGTCTCGTCGTAAGACTGGCCACACTACAATGCCGCGTTTCCACTGCAGGGTGCGGAACGGAGCGGATCGCAAAGGTGCGGTAGGGAGGGGGCGGTATAGCCCAGCTCAGTTCCGAGGTCGCGTTTCCACTGCCGACAGTACCCTTGGTGGTAGGCCGGATGTCGATCGCCGCGGCAGCTACGTAAACATCGTAAACAACGTCTTCCTACCGAAGAATGCAGACGAACGTCTCCACCTCCTTGTTTGCCCAAGCAAGCTTTTTACGCGACATGTTAATTGTAAAGAATAATACCTCGAGGCTACTGTTTGTTTGTTTTTATCCCCGCGTCACCCGGAAGTGACGATTCTGTCGACCAATCAACGGAGGGGGGGTGTAGCTAGAATTTCACGGGACCCTTTCAGGCGTCTGGTCTCGTTTTGGGTACCGCAACGGAGGAGTCCCGAGAATGGGGCCGGAACGGGTACGGCAAAGTCGGGGTCACGCCCACTTTTGGCGGTGGAAACGCGACCCGACCCGCACCTTTGCGATCCGATCCGTTCCGGGTGCGATGCTCTCTACTTCTTATCGTTCACGTTTGCAAGATATTTTGAAAATCTAAGATTTAGAACCAACATAAATGCTTTTTACATTTTTGTCATAAAGGTTCCAGTAGTTTTTATATCTGCTCAATGAGGTAATTCCTCACAGTAGTTGCGTTGCGCGTGACATGAACTATACAAAGTAGACGCAGCAACAACGTAGCCTAGCAACAAAGCGTCGACAATGGATCCCAAGTACCTAACCCTAACGCCTCGTGCCCACTGCACCGTCAGTCAACGGACGTGGGAAGGCGTGGCTGACGGATGTGGGAGTAGTCTTTGCAGATGCATCCGTCAGCCAATCAAATCGGTTCGCCGGGTTCTTCCCGCTTCTTCCTGCTTGTTGCGAGGCAAGATGACCCGCTTTCCCACTTTCCAGTATCGTCAGAGCCCGAGTCGCGTCACAGTGCTTAAATTTGCATACGCGATCTGATTGGATGACGGATCCGTCGCTGCCGAAAAAGTTGAACATTTTTCAACTTTCTGACGGTGGCGAACGCTCCAACTGAACGGACGGATCCACAATGCATTGCGCGTCCGTCCCCATGCAAAGTCAATGGGCAACGGACAACTGACGGAGGCAGTGGGCACGGGGCGTAACGCCTCGTGCCCACTGCACCGTCAGTCAACGGACGTGGGAAGGCGTGGCTGACGGATGGGGGAGTAGTCTTTGCAGAGGCATACGTCAGCCAAGCCCAAGCATATGCGATCTGATTGGATGACGGAACCGTCGCTGCCGAAAAAGTTGAACATTTTTCAACTTTCTGACGGTGGCGAACGCTCCAAACGAACGGACGGATCCACAATGCATTGCGCGTCCGTCCCCATTCAAAGTCAATGGGCAACGGACAACTGACGGAGGTAGTGGGCACGGGGCGTAACCCTAGCACTAGGCATCATGCTGGCGGTCCTCTGCACAGAGACGGAAAGGAAGAAAAGGAAGAAGATTGTGGACTCGTTCTTGGGTTGAAAATGCAGGGACGTTGCTGCCACATTTCCATCAAAGTTGTCTCCATTATATTGCTCCATTTTCTATCGTTTTCTTTATTAGCATTCTTCTTGTTATTGATCGCATTCATTTTTGCAGTAGTTACTCCTACTCAGCGTACTGCAGTGAAGTCAGTTGGTAAACACTGCGCGTGAGCTCCAGCTGTTCGCGGGCTTCCCTCACGCAACTGGGGGCGTGGTTCCCTCATGTCGACAATGGATAAGTCATGCGATTCTCCAAAAAATTCTGACATGCCAAACTTTTCGCTGTGGGGTTTTCGAGCGTCGCAGGCGAAAGCATCGCAGATCGCAAGAGTTAGGGTTAACCCTAACCCGATCGCAAATTTGTCTGCGACGAAAGAATCGGGGCAAAATCGGGCTGAAATCGTGTAGTCTGAATGGGCAATAAGGGGGGGTACTGTCATGGTCTGTGTCGTGTTTTGGTGTGTTTCCCTGTGTTTCCCTCCTGTGTTCATTACTGCTCCCTCCCCTAATGTGTCTCAGCTGTTCCTCGTTGTGTGTCTTGTGTTTAGTATTTAAGCCCTTGTCTTTCCTTTGTTCCTGGTGCTGTCATTGTGGTTTGTTGGTCCTGCGTGTTCTCTGTTGTTACCTGTGTTCCCTTTCTCCTTGCCTTAGCCTTTTGGCGGAAATAAAGTGCCGTTTTCCCTACCCGTCTGCATCTGGGTCCTACCTGCCTGCCTGCACCCACAACCCCTAACCCCCTGGTGGATCGACTTTAGAAGTCATTCGCTGGGGACGGAATTTTTGATAGTTGGTTAGTCAGTGGGGGTGATATTTATGGAAATGCACTGTTATTTATTAAAACAGAAGAGAACACAAAGGAAACATCCAAAAGGTCAGACAGTGTCATCTTTCTTTATTGATGCAGTTGAACAGTCTGCACTGCCACCTGGTGGCCAGAAGGCACATTACACAGAAAGGAAAGACTGTTTCAACGCCGCTCTTCAATCATGTTCGTGTCCCTGCAGAGGTGAAGTGAATAGTTGATTGGTTGTCTTCAGCTGGTCCAGGTCCCCACTGGACCGGTCTAGCAAGCAACCTTCCGGTTACCAGCCGGCCCTTCTCTACCTCCAGAACTAAGCCGACCCCCACAATGGACCGGTCCGTAGTCAGCAGGACCCCCCAGCGGTGGAGGAGGACTGCCGGGGGGCCAGGCTGTCCAGCCAGAGCCCCAGGGCGTACTTGGTCCCAGTGCTGACCCGCTCCACGTCGGGGCCCTCAGCAGGGGCCCGGGCACACAGCACGGCCCCGGGCAGCAGGGAGCCCCCCAGGGCCCCGTCCGGCAGGACCTCCGTCACCCTGGAGGGGAAGGGGTACCAGGGTAAGGTAAGGGGGTACGGACACTTAGGTAAGGTAAGGGGGTACGGACACTGAGGTAAGGTAAGGGGGTACGGCCACCAAGGTAAGGTAAGGGGGTACGGCCACCAAGGTAAGGTAAGGGGGTACGGCCACCAAGGTAAGGTAAGGGGGTACGGACACCAAGGTAAGGTAAGGGGGTACGGACACCAAGGTAAGGTAAGGGGGTACGGACACCAAGGTAAGGTAAGGGGGTACGGCCACTGAGGTAAGGTAAGGGGGTACGGCCACTGAGGTAAGGTAAGGGGGTACGGCCACTGAGGTAAGGTAAGGGGGTACGGCCACTGAGGTAAGTTAAGGGGGTACGGACACCAAGGTAAGGGGGTACAGACACTAAGGTAAAGTAAGGGGGCATGGACACCAAGGTAAGGTAAGGGGGTACAGACACTAAGGTAAGGGGGTACGGACACCAAGGTAAGGCAAGGGGGTACGGATACCAATGTAAGGTATGGGGGTACGGCCACTAAGGTAAGGGGGTACTAAGATAAGGTAAGGGGTTACAGACACTAAGGTAAGCTAAGGGGGTACCGACCCTAAGGTAAGTTAAGGGGTACCTGACGACTGGGGGCGGGGGGGGCTGCAGCCCCCCTTCCTCCCCGTCGGCCCCCCCCACGATGCTGCGGGCGAGGTCCCGGTCCACCCAGAGACACGCACTCACCTCCGCAGGGTCCGGACGCAGATACACCTGGGACACACACACACACGATTATGTGAGTGAGTGTGTGTGTACCTGTAGCTCCTGGTGTGTGTGTGTGTGTGTGTGTGTGTGTGTGTGTGTGTGTGTGTGTGTGTGTGTGTGTGTGTGTGTGTGTGTGTGTACCTGCAGCTCCTGGTGTGTGTGGGGGCAGTGCAGCAGCATATAGGTAACGATGTGATGTCTAAAAGGAGATCCTCTGGCCAGACGGGCGGGGTACGCAGACTATAACACACACACACACACACACACACACACACACACACACACACACACACACACACACACACACACACACACACACACACACACACACACACACACACACACACACACACACACAGAGAAGAGTTAGTTGTATGATGCCTATACAGACTTTATCTGCATAATGGCCTTAGAAGCACGACCATTGAACTGTCTGTCTGTCAGCATGTCTGTCTCTCTGAGCCTGTCTGTCTGCGGCCCGTCTCACCTCCCACAGCCCCAGTATCTGAGGACTGACGTCGTTCTGCTCCACCTCCAGTCCCGTTTCCTCATGGAGCTCCCGGAGTCCACCAGCCAACACACACGCACACGCACGCACACACGCACGCCCACGCACACGCGCACGCACGCGCACACACATACACACACTTCAAATGAATGATTGGATAGTGAGGAGCATTTAAGCGATGTTGACATGATGTTGACATGATGTTGACATGATGTTGAGTTGATGTTGACATGATGTTGAGATGATGTAGACATGATGTAGACATGATGTTGACATGATGTAGACATGATGTAGACATGATGTAGACGTGATGTTGACATGATGTAGACGTGATGTAGACGTGATGTAGACGTGATGTAGACGTGATGTTGACATGATGTAGACATTAGGGGTGTAACGGTACACGTATTTGTACCGAACTGTCACGGTACAGGCACTTCGGAGCGGTAACAGAGGTGTACCGCGGTACATAAATGTGGTGTACATAGCGGGCAACGATCGTCGAATAGTCTGAGTCACGTAGAATATCGAATAATGAATGTGACTATCGTTATTTATCACACGGCTCTTCTCAATGCTGTTGAACGCTACGTTGACTTGCATGGTTCTTCACAACATCCGGTGGTGAATAGTGTCCTCGGTTGCTAAGCAACGTCAACGTCTTTGGCGGAGTGGCAGACTATTTCTCTACTGATCAACACCACGAATGCTGGTAACAAATAAATTGTAAAAAAAAAGTTATATTTTTGACGTGTATAGTTCACCGTCATGCAGGCTGTGTTCAGTCAAATAAATAATTAATAGATAAAAATAAATAGCGATCCGTTTTCGGCGCATCTGCCTAAGCCCACGTTGAAATAATTTGGATGTTGAATGTTAATGGCGCAGTTGTTGAAATAAACAGATTGATACATGATTCATACAAATCACGAAAGCCTCTCCCTGTGTCATTGTGTGTGTGTGCATCCGAGGCGCGTGCGAGCGTGGGGGGTTTCTTGATTGAGCGATTTTCTAATATTATTTGAATACTTCTCAGCGAATATCGAATAGTATTTTTGCCAGAGATAAACATCCCTAGCACACGCGTTTGAAAAGGCACCATCCAGGTGTCACTAACACTGTTGCTGTGGAAAAAACAAAACGAGCGGTGCAAACCCAGCTTACAACACCATCAACAACCCCCGTCTGGGAATTCATTGCTTCATTTCATTGCTGCTGATACACGGCCATTCTCTGTTGTTGACAAACAAGCAGTTTTTTTAAATTTCCCCCTTAACTATGAACCGTACCGTACCGTGCCGTGCCGTACCGTACCGTACCGTGCCGTACCGTACCGTACCGTGACTTAAAAACCGAGGTACGTACCGAACCGTGACTTTTGTGTACCGTTACACCCTTAGTAGACATGATGTTTACATGATGTTGACACGTACCGTCTCCTCCAGCTCCACATGTCCTCCTGGAACACACATCAATTATTAAACACACATGTAATACACAAGATACACATTACTAAACACACATGGAACACACTAAACACACATGTAACACACAAGATACACACACACACACACACACAAATTACGTGACATACTTATATTACACATGTTTACACACACACACACACACACACACACACACACACACACACACACACACACACACACACACACACACACACACACACACACACACACACACACACACCTACCTACCTGGGGGGACCCAGAGCCCAGGGAATATTCGAAGTCCGGCTGCTCGTCTCGTCAGCAGCACTCTCTGATTGGCTGTCTGCAGGATGACAGCCACGCCCACATCCACCCCACGGTCCTGGACGTCCAATGGGATAGCAGCGGCCTGAGTGACTGACAGGTGCTTGAAGGGACAGAAGGCGGGTCTCTGGAAAAACAGAAAACAAACACATTATAGTGAGCCTGTAATGTATATGAGTGTGTGTGTGTGTGCGTTGTGACATGGATAAGTGTGATTGTCATAATGGTGTACTAGTGTGAAGTTTTTGTGTGTCTGTGTGTTATCATGACACACACACACACACACACACCTTGAGAGGGACTCGCTGGCCCGCCCCCTGACTCAGGATGAAACGGTTGTTGTCAAGGTAACAGCCGACCTGCGTCTCATCCTGACCGCCGAAGTGCCCCGTGATGCTCTGTCGGAACAACACATCACAAAATCACACGCGTCGCACACACACACACACACACACACACACACACACACACACACACACACACACACACACTGTGTGAACAGAACTGAGACCGACACAGTTGTGTAATGTTGTGTAACATTAGTTGCGCTAATGCGCTGTACTAACGTAACGTAACGCAACCTTCGCGCCATGCTGCCGCATCTCTTCGGCAGCATGGACATCCCTGCAGAGATGCGTGGCTAGACTGACCTGGACGAACCGGGCGCACTGCGCAGCTGCGTTCCCCCCGCTCAGGTGGACCAGGACCTTCTGGACCTTTTGGACCTGGGTCTCCATGATCCTCTTCTCGGTGGTAGGACCGGAGTCAGAGTCTACATGGATCCGTCCTGGAACGCAACCGGCAGCGTGCTATGGGTTATCCAACTCAGAGGTTTCACGGGACGTTGGACCTCCTGTGTCGCCGGGTACTCCTATCTGACGTCCACTACCCTGCAGACAGCTGCTGACAAAAGTCCCGTGTTGACACCGGAAGCGCAGTGACTTGCTGTAGCGCCGCCCTCTGTGCGGTTCCCCAATCTGCCCACCAGGGGGGGGTAGAAACTCGTTCAGTCATCAGGGTTTTTAGTTGGGATATTAAAACGGTCAGAGTAACACACCACTCCGTTGTCCGTTTTTACCCAGTGAGGAGGAGACAACACATCCAATACAAACCTCCAGGGTGGATAAATGTGGATAGATCATATTATATCATATCATCAAAGCCCCTCTGAAGCAAACTAATTTGTTAAAATAATTAATGCAAAACAATATTTAAATGTTGTTGTGACTCTTTTAATTGAGTGACTGTAACTCTAAAAATGTCATACATACACCATTGGAAGAGTAGCGACGCATCACCTGCAAGTGAAGCAACGTGACAGAGACGGATACGGAGACAATGTTATAGAAAAAAATCTCAGAACAAACCTTCGTCTCAGACAGCAGATTTAAACCACAACTCAAAAAATAAGTAAAAACTGGACAGGATCTCTTATTTAGAATCAACAATCACACACCTTATGACTAATAGGTTGTCTGTCTACCTGTCTGTCTGTCTTTCTGTCTTTCTGTCTGCCTGTGTGTCTTTCTGTCTTTCTGTCTGTCTGTCTGTGTGTCTGTCTGTCTGTCTGTCTGCCTGTCTGTCTGCCTGTCTGTCTGTCTGTCTGTCTGTCTGTCTGTCTGCCTGTGTGTCTGCCTGTGTGTCTGCCCGTCTGTCCGTCTGTCTGTCTGTCTGTCTGTCTGTCTGTCTGTCTGTCTGTCTGTCTGTCTGTCTGTCCTGGGTTACAGTTCTGTTTAGTTCTGGGTCTTCCTGGTTTCACGGTGCGCTCATTCTGAATGGTTCCTGGTAGTTCTGGTTGACTGGGCCGGGGAATCTGATTGGCTCTGGGCAGTCTTGGTTGAACGGTCCTGTGATTCTGATTGGTTCTGGGTAGGGCTCGCTGAAGGGGCCACTGACTCTGATTGGCTCGGCGTAGCTGGGGTCCCCCATGAGGAAGAGGGGCTCAGCGGTGGTGCTGGTCCCACAGGGAGGGGCCTCAAGGTCCTGGTAAGGGTTAGACAGTCCAGAGACAGGTCATTAAGGAGCAGGTAGGGGTTAGACAGTACAGAGACAGGTCATTAAGGAGCAGGTAGGGGTTAGACAGTACAGAGACAGGTCATTAAGGAGCAGGTAGGGGTTAGACAGTACAGAGACAGGTCATTAAAGAGCAGGTAGGGGTTAGACAGTACAGAGAGGTCATTAAGGAGCAGGTAGGGGTTAGACAGTACAGAGACAGGTCATTAAGGAGCAGGTAGGGGTTAGACAGTACAGAGACAGGTCATTAAGGAGCAGGTAGGGGTTAGACAGTACAGAGAGGTCATTAAGGAGCAGGTTGGGGTTAGACAGTACAGAGACAGGTCATTAAGGAGCAGGTAGGGGTTAGACGGTACAGAGACAGGTCATTAAGGAGCAGGTAGGGGTTGGACAGTACAGAGACAGGTCACTAAGGAGCAGGTAGGGGTTAGACGGTACAGAGACAGGTCATTAAGGAGCAGGTAGGGGTTAGACAGTACAGAGACAGGTCATTAAGGAGTAGGTAGGGGTTAGACAGTACAGAGACAGGTCATTAAGGAGCAGGTAGGGGTTAGACAGTACAGAGACAGGTCATTCAGGAGCAGGTAGGGGTTAGACAGTACAGAGACAGGTCATTCAGGAGCAGGTAGGGGTTAGACAGTACAGAGACAGGTCATTAAGGAGCAGGTAGGGGTTAGACAGTACAGAGACAGGTCATTAAGTAGCAGGTAGGGGTAGACGGTACAGAGACAGGTCATTTAGGAGCAGGTAGGGGTTAGACAGTACAGAGACAGGTCATAAAGGAGCAGGTAGGGGTTAGACAGTACAGAGACAGGTCATAAAGGAGCAGGTAGGGGTTAGACAGTACAGAGACAGGTCATTAAGGAGCAGGTAGGGGTTAGACAGTACAGAGACAGGTCATTAAGGAGCAGGTAGGGGTTAGACAGTACAGAGACAGGTCATTAAGGAGCAGGTAGGGGTTGGACAGTACAGAGACAGGTCATTAAGGAGCAGGTAGGGGTTAGACAGTACATAGACAGGTCATTAAGGAGCAGGTAGGGGTTAGACAGTACAGAGACAGGTCATTAAGGAGCAGGTAGGGGTTAGACAGTACAGAGACAGGTCATTAAGTAGCAGGTAGGGGTAGACGGTACAGAGACAGGTCATTTAGGAGCAGGTAGGGGTTAGACAGTACAGAGACAGGTCATAAAGGAGCAGGTAGGGGTTAGACAGTACAGAGACAGGTCATAAAGGAGCAGGTAGGGGTTAGACAGTACAGAGACAGGTCATTAAGGAGCAGGTAGGGGTTAGACAGTACAGAGACAGGTCATTAAGGAGCAGGTAGGGGTTAGACAGTACAGAGACAGGTCATTAAGGAGCAGGTAGGGGTTGGACAGTACAGAGACAGGTCATTAAGGAGCAGGTAGGGGTTAGACAGTACATAGACAGGTCATTAAGGAGCAGGTAGGGGTTAGACAGTACAGAGACAGGTCATTAAGGAGCAGGTAGGGGTTAGACAGTACAGAGACAGGTCATTAAGGAGCAGGTAGGGGTTAGACAGTACATAGACAGGTCATTAAGGAGCAGGTAGGGGTTAGACAGTACAGAGACAGGTCATTAAGGAGCAGGTAGGGGTTAGACAGTACAGAGACAGGTCATTAAGGAGCAGGTAGGGGTTAGACATCTTGCTAAGGGCTGCTGACATCGAGGATCGAACCAAGAATCTTTCAGATGAGAGTCAGACCCTCCAACCCCACATGAATCTGCCCCCTTAATAGATAATCAATAATAAAACAATACTTTATCGATACGTTTAGAGAGAAAATAATGGATGGATGATAATGTGTTTGTTCTGAGTTCATTAAAAGGCCTCAAAGTGTTTATCGTCTGCTCTCTAAAAGCTTCACATTCCTCCACTTTTCCCTTTGCTGTTTCCTGGAGATGATCGGGTTTCACTGCAGCAGAAGCCCCCCCCCCCTCCAGGATCAATAGTGTGTTGGTACGGTCCGTTTCGTCTGCGCTGACCCACGCCTCGTCCACAGTAAACGGGTCAGGACTCAGGAGTAAACGGGTCAGGACTCAGGAGTAAACAGGTCAGGACTCAGGAGTAAACAGGTCAGGACTCAGGAGTAAACAGGTCAGGACTCAGGAGTAAACAGGTCAGGACTCAGGAGTAAACAGGTCAGGACTCAGGAGTAAACAGGTCAGGACTCAGGAGTAAACAGGTCAGGACTCAGGAGTAAACAGGTCAGGACTCAGGAGTGAACAGGTCAGGACTCAGGAGTGAACAGGTCAGGACTCAGGAGTAAACAGGTCAGGACTCAGGAGTAAACAGGTCAGGACTCAGGAGTAAACAGGTCAGGACTCAGGAGTAAACAGGTCAGGACTCAGGAGTGAACAGGTCAGGACTCAGGAGTAAACAGGTCAGGACTCAGGAGTAAACAGGTCAGGACTCAGGAGTGAACAGGTCAGGACTCAGGAGTAAACAGGTCAGGACTCAGGAGTAAACAGGTCAGGACTCAGCAGTAAACAGGTCAGGACTCAGGAGTAAACGGGTCAGGACTCAGGAGTAAACAGGTCAGGACTCAGCAGTAAACAGGTCAGGACTCAGGAGTAAACAGGTCAGGACTCAGGAGTCACTCAGAGGACCAGGAGGATAGCACCTGTCACTCAGAGGGCAGAGCGCCCGGACCCTCCTATCCTACGGCACTGCGGGGGGCCGGGGGCGGGGTTTACCTGTGGGCCGTCCCCCAGCATGAAGTACAGGCCAATCAGAACCACGGCGAGGCTGACCAGCGTCTGCATCAGGAAGCAGGCGACCAGGACGGCCATCAGGCTGTTGATCAGCGCCTGGACACGATGGCACCGGGGGGTTACTGCTGTGTGTGTGTGTGTGTCTGCATCTGTGTGTGTGTGTGTGTCTGCATCTGTGTGTGTGTGTCTGCATCTGTGTATGTGTGTGTCTGCATCTGTGTGTGTGTGTGTCTGCATCTGTGTGTCTGTGTGTCTGCATCTGTGTGTGTGTGTGTGCCTGCATCTGTGTGTGTGTGTGTGTCTGCATCCGTGTGTGTCTGCATCCGTGTGTGTGTGTGTGTGTCTGCATCTGTGTGTGTGTGTGTGTGTGTGTGTGTGTGCGTCTGCATCTGTGTGTGTCTGCATTTGTCTGTGAGTGTGTGTGCGTGACTGTGTGTTGGCCTGTGTTTGCATGTGCATGCGTTTCCGTATTTGTGTGCAATCATGCATGTACACGTGTTTGGTGAGTGTGTGTGTGTGTGTGTGAGTGGGTTTGTTTCGGCACGCATGCATATAATTGTGTGCGTGCGTGCGTGTGGTATGTTGGTGTGTGTGCATGCATGCGTGCGAGCGTGAGTGTGTATGTCCGTGCGTGTGTCAATGTGAGCGTGTCCGTGTGAGCGAGTTCGTGCGTGCATGCGTGCGTCTGTGTGGCCGTGCGTGCATGCATGTGTGCGTGCGTCTGTGCGTGCGTGCGTCTGCGTGCGTGCGTGCGTGCGTCTGTGCGTGCGTGCGTGCGTGCCCACCACGCTGTGGCCGTCCAGCGAGCCGCAGTAGTAGTCCTTGCAGTACTTGTGCTGCCGGTACGGGACGTGGCGGACCAGCGTGCCGAACGCCACGGCGCAGATCAGCACCGTGGCCAGGTTGGTCGACACGTTGTAGCGCACCTGGAAACCACCGACCGTTACACGCTGACACTGTACACACTCAGTGACAGATAACACACTCTGAGTGAGTAGGTGGGTGCGTCCATGTGTGTGTGTTTGCGTGTGTATGTGTGTGCGTCCTTGTCCATGTGTGTGTATGTTTGTGTGTCTATGTGTGTGTTTGTGTGTGTTACTGTGTGTGAGTGTGTGTGTTTGCGCATATGCTTGTCCTTGTCCATGTGTGTGTATGTTTGTGTGTCTATGTGTGTGTTTGTGTGTGTTACTGTGTGTGAGTGTGTGTGTTTGCGCATATGCTTGTCCTTGTCCATGTGTGTGTGTGTGCGCGTGTGTGTGTGTGTGTGTGTGTGTGTGTGCGTGTCCTTGTCCATGTGTGTGTTTGTGTGTGTGTCCTTGTCCATGTGTGTGTGTGTGTGTGTGTGTCCTTGTGTGTGTGTGTGTGTGTGGGTGTGTCCTTGTCCATGTGTGTGTGTGTGTGTCCTTGTGTGTGTGTGTGTGTGTGTGTGCGTGTCCTTGTCCATGTGTGTGTTTGTGTGTGTGTCCTTGTCCATGAGTGTGTGTGTGTGTGTCCTTGTGTGTGTGTGTGTGTGTGTGTCCTTGTCCATGTGTGTGTGTGTGTGTGTGTGTGTGTGTGTGTGTGTGTCCTTGTGTGTGTGTGTGTCCTTGTGTGTGTGTGTGTGTGTGTGTAGGCCCACTCACACAGCAGTAGGACGGTCTCCTCCCGCCCCAGACCAGGGTGAAGCCGGTGAACAGCGTCTGAGGACGAGGAGCAGCACATGACCCCAGTGGTGTGGCGTGGACCCCCCCAGGACCAAAGGGCCGACTGTGTCCTACGTTCACGCAACGCAGGGGGTTTACGGACCCCTCACGTCCTCGCGGACCCTCCTTGCGTCCACCGCAAGGGCCGCATACCTCCCAAAATAACCTTCCGTCGAGGCGACGCAGCAGCGAGGGCTGTGATTGGTCCGCTCGCTAAAACCCGACGCGGACCCATAAAGGTTCAGGACTGCGCCTGCGTCTTTGCGTTGTGTGACCGCGGGACCATAATCAGTCCTAAACACTCCAATACCACAGCGCTACGGTCCTACTGCAGTAGTCTGGAGGTACCCACCAGACCCCCGGCGATGAAGACCACGAACAGCTCCTTCTTGAAGAAGGTGGGCACCTTGATGAGACCGCCCCCCAGAGAGAGGTCCACCAGACCCAGGACCATCTCCACCGCCTGGAGCCCACACACACACACACACACACACACACACACACACACACACACACACACACACACACACACACACACACACACACACACACACACATACACACACAAAAAAAAACATGCACAGATACAAACACACACACAGACAACACAAACAGACACAATACCATCAGTAAAACACACACACAATACACACAAACTCACAATATTACCAGTTACACAACAACATACATAGACACTATATTACCCCAACACAATAACAGTAGCATAGAGTAGAGTGTAGTAAAGTAGAGTAGAGTTGAGTAGATTAAAGTTGAGCAGAGAAGCGTAGAGTAGTGAAATAAAGTACATTCAAGCGCAATAAAGAAGAGGAACAGAGAGCAGAATAGGGTCAGCTAAAGGAGAACAGTTCCTGAACGATGAGGTTGGTAGTGACCATGGCTGCCAGGGGCGGGGCTGATGATCAGACGGTAACAAGTCGTTCATCCATTATTAATCACGGAAGCATTACTCTAATGCACATTATCACCAGCCGTCAATCATCATCAATCACATCCACAACAACGCTCATCTGGATTTATATCTCTCCCGTACTGAAACAAAGTGAGAGAGAGAGATGGGGGAGAGAAAGAGAGAGGGGGGGAAGAGAGAGAGATAGACAAAGCGAAGAAAGAAAGAGGGAGGGGGAGAGAGAGAGAGAGAGAGAGAGAGAGAGAGAGAGAGAGAGAGAGAGAGAGAGAGAGAGAGAGAGAGAGAGAGAGAGAGAGAGAGCAAAGAAAGAGGGAGGGAGAGAGAGAGAGACAGGGTAAAGAGTGATATGCAAAGAAAGAGACAGGAGGAGAGAGAGAGAGAGAGAGAGAGAGAGAGAGAGAGAGAGAGAGAGAGAGAGAGAGAGAGAGAAGGAGAAAGATGGACAGAGATGGACAGAGAGGAAGAAAGATTTAGAGTAAAAGTGAAAGAGAGACTCAGCGAGAAAGACAGCTTTAGAGACAAAGTGAGGGAAAGAAGAGTAAAGAGGGCGAGAAAAAGAGACCCAGAGAGGAAGCGAGAGGGATTTAACTCACCCCAAGGGTTTTCAAATCTGACGGCTTATTTGGGAGAAAGAGAGAGACAGTGAGTAGCTACAACTCTCATACACCGTGCATCAACATGTTCTTCATCACCTAACTCCACGCTGAGAGCAGCACAGTCTTACCATTCTCCTGGAATCAAGTCCACACCGACTGTCCAGAAACAAGGGAAGCTTCTCTCACCGCTGCAGACAAGATCACAAAGTATCACAGCTGTTATATAATCACAGTAAGGTGCAGAACATCCCGATCCATTTGTACCCAATTTTCCCATCGCATTGGCCTGTTTTCCAAATTGATCCATGATTGATCCATTGATTCATTATTTGACAGATAACAGGTATTGTAACATTAATTGAATAGGGAATGTTGTTTCCTCACCGTCAGTCCCGGCTGTGTGAGTCTGTGTGGAGACGCTCCTTCGGAGTCTCCTTATTCCCGGGCCCCGCCCAGGGCCCGGGAATAAGTGCCCCGGTTCGGATCAATACTGAGCCGGCTAATGGACCTGAGGCCAGGCCCGCCGTCCCCGGGGCCCTAGCCGATCAGACAACATGTCAACACTGCGTGTCCCCCCGTCTGTTAACACGCTTCCTGCACTCGACTCAAAGTGAGTGTTGGGGAGTCCCCTAGGATAGGAGCCCTCAGCTCATTAAGGTGTCGCGGTGTATTAGCATGTTGTGCTATAGAACAGTGTTGCGGTATATTAGCATGTTGTGCCATAGAACTGTGTCGCGTATATTAGCATGTTGTGCTATAGAACAGTGTCGCGTATATTAGCATGTTGTGCTATAGAACAGTGTCGCGGTATATTAGCATGTTGTGCTATAGAACAGTGTTGCGGTATATTAGCATGTTGTGGTATATTAGCATGTTGTACTATATTACAGTGATGCGATATATTAGCATGTTTTGGTTTACACAGTGTTGCGGTATATTAGCATGTTCTGCTATATTAGCATGTTATGCTATAGAACAGTGTCGCGATATATTAGCATGTTGTGGTATAGAACCGTGTCACTGTACAGTATATTAGCGTGTTGTGGTATGTTAGCATGTTGTGGTATATAACAGTGTCGCGTTATATTAGCATGTTGTGGTATAATAGCATGCTGTGCTATAGAGGGATTATCAGTCTACGTCACTCTACTACGTCATTTCCCGCTCTACGCGCATGTCATTGGCAGAAAGAGACGAGACCGAAAAGAGCCGCAATCATGTCTTGTTGTGCGGTTGGTTGCACAAACCCATTTATTCTACTTCTTGCTTGCCACCATAATAAAACAATTTAAATACTTAAATAATTGTGTTTTTTCTTATTCGTATTGCATGCTTACTAAATGTATACTCTGTTTGAGTTCATCTCCCTCAAAAAGTAGTCCCCTTTAATTACGATAGATCAAACACGTTTTGGACACCTCGAAGGGCATTATCCCGCTTATACCATGGTCACTTGCCAAAGAGAGGTATTCTAGTCCGCTGCGCTATGAGCCAGAGAGCTAACGTTGTGGATTGTACATATTTATAATTCGAAATTCGTCCTAGCCTTTATACCACAGATACTCTGGAGTCTATAGCATATAACCGCGTTGTCTGATTACAGTTTAATTCATTTTTCACAATTGACCAGCTCTCGTTTTGAAGAATAATCACGCGCCATTCGTTTCAATGGGTATCGCGACGGTCTATACTTTAAACAATAAAGTGTACACATTTATAATTCTAAATTTGTCCCAGCCTTTATACCACCGATACTCTAGGGTCGATAGCAGGGGTCTCAAACTCGCGGCCCGGGGGCCAATTGAGACCCGCGGATGATCATTTGTGGCCCCCTACTTGACATCAGTTTAGTGTTAGTGCGGCCCGCTCGTTGTTGTCAAACGCACATTTTAGCTGAGTGGCTTGCCACGCTTTTTTTTTTAATTTTATATATGTGTTGCCAGGCTTTTTTATCACTTGGACTGTCTGGGTGACCAGACAGTCCCAAATTTAAGTTGCGTGTCCTGACTCCCGACAAAAGCCAAAGGACGCTGAAATGTCCCGGTTACCACCAACCACTATGAAATGTCCCCTGTTGTCAGCGATTACATAGCCAACGTGATCTAATTATAGCCCCATCATTAACTTAGATTGGGTCAGTTGTGCTCCTTTTTTCTGTGGAATGTGGCCCAGCCTGACCCAGACTCTACCTCCAGCGGCCCCCAGGTAAGTTGAGTTTGACACCCCTGGTCTATAGCATACAACCGCGTTGTCTGATTACAGTTGGATGTCACAGTAAGCTGACAAAATCGCTAATTAACCACACAGAGATAATTAGTAGCAGTCATTATGTAAGGGATAATGTATAGAACGCCGGTCATTATCGAGAAAATAAGCCCAGACAGGGCGAACAGGACACCGACGCGCAGCGGAGGTGTCTTGCTTCGCCATGAAGGGGCTTATTTTACGATAATGACCGGCAAAGTTCTATACATTATCCCGCTTATTACACGGCCAAAACGAAACAATTTATTTACAATGTATTTGTTAGCAGCATTCATAGTGTTGATCAGCAGAGAAATAGTCCGCCCAAGACGTTGACGTCGTCGCTTAGCAACCGGCAGCGCTTGGGTGATACATATCCCGCTTATTACATTGACAAGTTACCTGACTACGTGCGGAGTGTTACCAAAGGCAAAAAGTCCTTTTGTTTACCTTGACAGCGTCATTATTCATCCGTTGCCAATGAATTATCAAAAAATAATTGACCGCCGGAAGTTGTGAAGTGCCCATGCAAGTGAACGGAACGTTGAAAAGACCTGTGTAATAAATATAATTATTATTATTTATCCATTATTGAAGCTGTGATTAAAGTGCTTCACCAGCGCCCCCTGCTGTCCTCCTGAGGGTGGGTTCTCCCGTATCAATCAGCTCCAACGGAGGAGGTTCTCCCTGAACCAATCAACGACCAGAATACAATATTGACGTTGGGACGGTCCAGTGATCGTACCCAGATCGCTGTACCTCTTAGCTGTACAGCGACACCAACTGGCAGGATAGAATCACGCTAAAAACGAATTGCCTCGTATTTTCAGAACTGCGTCAGTCGAGCGAGGAGCGCAAACTTTGTAGGAGCGACACTACAAAAGATAATTGTAATAAACGTTTTATTGGATAATATAGAATGCAATCACTTGTAACTTTCTTATTTTACGAGGAAGGCAGAGAGAGAAGTGAGAGAGAGAGAAACAGACAAACTGCTACATTGATTACCGTGGAGGCCGTTACTGTAGTGTCTGTAATACACACGCCCCTGTGAAATCATGGCTAGGGAACATGGCTGCGGTTATGCGACTACAGTGCTGAAGCCTCAGTGAGGGGGGGGGGGGGGGTTCCCGGAGGCTCAGGCGCTCGGAGGGTCCATCCCATCAGGGCCCAATAAGCTCACGTCACTCTCAGACTTGGGGGAGTAGTCGCCCGTCGCCAACTCCACCTGCAGGTCAAAGGTCAAAGGTCAACCTTTGTAAGGAGGCTCAGTGACAGAAGGTTAAACGTTGTCATGGTAATGTCTCTTTATAATCCTCTGATTAACTTTGATTTCGGATTAAAAAAGGCCCAATGCCTTGGTTATAAATGAACCAAATCCATCTTTAAACATTTCCAGCAGGTCAAGTTGCTTTCATTGTGCCATCGTCACTGTGGATTGGTCTACAGACGGCCACAGTGTTCCACATTTAAAGGTGGGGCCTGGCAGCCTATTGGCCGACGATGAGGTTGTGCTGCCATGTGACCTGGTAGGGCTTGCTGCTCCTCAGAGCTCGGCCGGAGAACACGCAGAGAGACACGGCCACGGAGAACTCAGCCACGGCCAGGACCAGAGTCGAGATCCACACGCCATTCAGAACAGTCTGGAGAGGGGAGAGGGGGAAGAGGGGAGAGAGAGAGGGGAGAGAGAGAGGGGGGAGAGAGAGGGGAGAGGGGGGGAGAGGGGGAGAGAGAGAGGGGAGAGGGGGGGAGAGAGAGGGGAGAGGGGGCGGAGAGAGAGGGGAGAGGGGGCGGAGGGGGGAAGAGGGGGGGGTGAGAGAGGGGGGAGAGGGGGGGAGAGAGAGGGGGGTAGAGAGAGGGGAGAGGGGGCGGAGGGGGGAAGAGGGGGAGGAGGAGGGAGGAGAGGGGAAAAGGTGGAGAGCGAGAGAGGGGGATGGGGGGGAAACAAGAGAGGTGGAGGAGGATAAATTAAAGGCCAGACAAAGGACGGAATGTTTGGGGATGTAAGCGGGAAAGAATTAGGAAATGTTTAAAGTTGCACCATGTCGAACTAGGATCCCCCTGAACCAATCAGAAGACGGAGGGGACTCACTTGCATGGACCAAAGCATCCTCATACACATGTCCTTGGGGTCGACCTCAGGGCAGATCTGGGTCTTGAAGGCCTGGGTGGCCAGCAGCCAGGGCACGTAGACCATGGCGGCCAGGGCCACCAGGGCGCTCAGGACGTGCAGCCCCAGGGTGGCTCTGATCTGCAGACACACACGGGACACACACACGTCAGGGGGTCCTCACACGGGACACACACACACATCAGGGGGTCCTCACACCACACGGGACACACACACTTCAGGGGGTCCTCACACCACACGGGACACACACACATCAGGGGGTCCTCACACCACACGGGACACCAGGGCGGCTCAATTATGGAAAGAATCAGAATCACGATGATTTTGGTCAACATTGAAATCTCGATTATTCAAACGATTATTTTTCGCCCAGCCCACCACACCACCCGGGGACCGCACCCGGGGACACCACCCGGGGACACCACCCGGGGACCGCACCCGGGGACACCACCCGGGGACACCACCCGGGGACACCACCCGGGGACACCACCCGGGGACACCACCCGGGGACGCCACCCGGGGACGCCACAGGGGGACACCACCCGGGGACCCCACCCGGGGACACCACCCGGGGACACCACCCGGGGACGCCACAGGGGGACACCACCCGGGGACCGCACCCGGGGACACCACCCGGGGACACCACCCGGGGACACCACCCGGGGACACCACCCGGGGACGCCACAGGGGGACACCACCCGGGGACCCCACCCGGGGACACCACCCGGGGACACCACCCGGGGACGCCACAGGGGGACACCACCCGGGGACACCACCCGGGGACACCACCCGGGGACACCACAGGGGGACGCCACAGGGGGACACCACCGGGGGACACCACCGGGGGACACCACCCGGGGACGCCACAGGGGGACGCCACAGGGGGACACCACCGGGGGACACCACCCGGGGACACCACACTCACCCGGCTGGCGTTGGTTCCTCTCCTGGCGGCCACAGCGACCGCTCCGGACACGACAAACTGCGGGGACAAGGCAGCGGTGGGAGGGAGAAGGAGATCCCTGCTGCACACTGATGGTAAGAGCTGAGATCCCTTCTAAAGGTCCCGTGACACCCCACCAGGCCTGGTGGGGTCAGCCGTTACACGCCGTTTGGAAAATCTGCCTCTTGTGGCATCACAAGTGGGCGTGTCCACCTAGATGTGTGGTAGATAGACCAGTCTGCCAGCCTACCCAGTGCCCTGTAGCAAACGTTGCTCATCTATCCGTCACTCACACCCGGTGGCATGTCATAGGACCTTTAAATGTTAACCCAGGAATAATTCATCTAAATTCATCGACACTCATCTGTGAAAACCTGTTAGCTGCTTCCCTCACCGATAATAATGCAGCTCATTCAGGCCACACACACACACACACACACACACACACACACACACGCACACACACACACACACACTTACAATGATACTGGCGAGGAGGGGCAGTGACATGATCTGGCTGGGATCCAGGAAGCCAATCAGACCGCTGCACACACACACCGCGCCAATGAACATCTGTGCAATCTGAGGACACACACACACACACACACACACAACATTAATGGGGACAATCTGAAGACACAAATGCGCACACACACAATTATATATCTTCAGTATAAATTATGCTACACGTGAACCTCCTAAAATGGCGCAATTTAATTGGTTTGCTATCTCTGGATATTGGGCAATAACCCACGATTGAGATCTCAAACACAGGATATTGTTTTCATCGCAAAATGTCGTTTGTGGCGGTCGTCTCGGTACGCTTATAAAAACAAATAAACCGCTAATAAAAACAACAAAAAGTGTTATCTATTTTTGGAGTGTTCACGTGTAGTAGGCTATATATATACTAAAACAATGATTCACCTCAGGCTCCCTGGATAGTGGGGAATAGCCCCCTCGACGTATTATTGTTAAATATAGACAGCATATATACAGAAAACTGTTCTCAGTGGAGGATTCTGTATGGTCCACCGTCAGGAGCTGTTCAGAGCTGGGGGCAAACGGTGGGAGGGGTCTACAGCGCCAGCGGACCCCATGTCTCCCCCGTCTGCCCGAACGGGCATTTCATTCGATTCAGCCTCATATTTGTGAGCTCTTCTGTTATCAGGCTGGCCGTGAGGGGCGGGGCCATGGCCGTGGAGGCGGGCCAAGCACCACCTCTCCTGGACTTGTCGCTGCATTTTGAGCCTGGCAGCCTGGTTCAACACACGCAACACACGCCTCTCCCCAGGGGTTGTGAGTCGTTTTTCAGCTGACCGTAATGGACCTCTGAAGAATAAGTCGACAGGATTTTGGGATTGTCGGTTATTAATGCTACATTAACGGCACCGACAATCCAAAAAACCCGCTCGAAACAAGATGGAAAAAATGTGTAGGCCTACTTTAAAATGTGACGAAGCTTTCACTTCTACGCCACCTACGGAGTTTGTTACGATCATTCAAAAAACCCACGTCTATTTCCCATAGACATTTGACCGAGGGAACCGGGAGCCTCGGAGGCTGGACTTATTCTTCAGAGGACTATGAGCTGCTAATAATGTAATGCTTATAGTTGCTCTTGAACATGTTGCATCCACAACACATGACACTGGGCAGTAGGCGCGTCTCACCCCGAGGAACTGCGGCTGGCCTCGGAGGAAGGTGGCCGTCATCTCGGACACTTTGACGGGGTTGTAGACCGGGGAGTCCGGCGGGTGCGGGGCGCTCCTCCCCGGGCCAGGTGTCCCTGCCTCCCGGGTATCTGCTCCGGGGAACACCTGCGTGACCACCACCATGCCGTTCACCTTGGTGATGGTGCTGCTGCTGCTGCCGTCCATCGCGACTATAGATCAGATCAGAATGAAACTTAAAGATAAGATCTGTGGTCATCTCCAGGCGAGCAGACAACTAACGGAGGTCGCGTTGTTTCATTTCCATAACAAAAACACATAATAGCAGCTTATAAACTACACCCAAAGACTTATGAACTGTAATTTACGATAAAAGTATACAGATATACCACTCAACATACTCAGAATGTTTACTTGCTGGTATAAATTGAGACCGCGTCTTCCTTGTTTCCCGTGTTTAATACGGAAGTATTGCGCAGTTTAATCTGCCTCTGATAAACAACATTTACTGGAAGAGGACCTCCCTTTATTAAAGAGACAGTCTGAACTATTAAAGAGACAGTCTCAGGTATTAGAGAGAAAGTTGTTGTCAGATACAGATATGAATATAGCCTGTATGCAGGCCTATAGAATCCATATAAATAACCTGTTTTTCGTTGTTAAGCCACAGTTCCCTTCGGACGGTCCGGACGCTGTTGTGATTCCGAGCAGGCCCTGCAGGAGTCTGCAGGGAGACTCCTGCAGGGCCGGAGTCTGTCCCCAGCGGATGATAAGGGCATTACATCCCGTGACATATACCGGTAAGTCTCTCTCTCTCTCTCTCTCTCTCTCTCTCTCTCTCTCTCTCTCTCTCTCTCTCTCTCTCTCTCTCTCTCTCTCTCTCTCTCTCTCTCTCTCTCTCTCTCTCTCTCTCTCTCTCTCTCTCTCTCTCTCTCTCTCTCTCTCTCTCTCTCTCTCTCTCTCTCTCTCTCATAATTACTTTTCAATTATCCGTTACATTGATTATTCCTGTCATCATCATTCTGAAATTGCACACACACACACACACACACACACACACACACACACACACACACACACACACACACGTATGAAATTATACTTTAAATGAACAATTTATTCAAAATATTTTAACAAATAGCGCACATCAAAAGTAAGGAGAATTATGAAGAGAAACACAGTTATTGAACTTCACAGCTTGAATATGGACAAATAAAATGTTACATTCTGTATTGATCCGGATCAATAGACTCCTCAATCTCCACGTGGTCTCCATGGAGACTGAGGTTCAACATCGGCACATCACTCAAAGCTAACTAAAATACTGAAAGCAGCCTGCGTACAAAGCTAAGCCTCCGCTATGCTCACTGCTAGCCGTTGCTGTGCTAATCGCTGTGCTAATTTTCCGCTCCTTTGCATGCTTACCGGTAGCTGTTGCTATGCGAAATGCAAGCCATTTATTCGCCAACGGCTAGCGGTCGAGCTGCTAACGCCGTTGCGGCTAGCCATTGCTATAGCAAGGGTTAGCGTGTTCAGCTCGGTGTGGTCTAGCAGAGTGCAGGGTCCAACCCTGGCCTCTTTAAGGCGCTACGTAGCAGGGTATGTAGCAGGGGAGCTATGGTGGACGTCAGAGTAAGGCCACCGTTATAACACTGTTATCCATTCAACCAGACGGACAAAATTCGTACTTTTTTGTCCTTACTTTAGCATTTATTTTAGCATTTATATTTCCTTTCCTTTGCAATATTTTGTATTTTTCATTGGATTGTATCCTCTGTCTTCCACTGCTGTTGTAACAAAGAAATTTCCGCTCCGGGGGATTAATAAAGTTGTATCCCTGTTATCTATCGGTCCTTTTGGTTAGCGGGTTAGCCCTCCTTCAGGTTAGCAGGTTAGCCTTCCTTCAGCTTAGCGATACTTTTGTTTCTCCCCCATGATTATTTCATCAAGAGGAAGAATCGAAGCCAAGTCCATCCAATCTCCTATTTTTACTTTGTTGTAAATCCCTCCCCCTTTCGTAGTCCAGAATTGGCCTCCCTTTGTGAGTGACCCCTCAAACCGACACAGTACCCATGATGCAATTGGAATGACCTCCAAATAAACAAACGTGTTCACGGTAACCAGTCCTCCCTTAAAGAGACTATAGAGTCTGAATTGTTATAGCTCCCATGATGCAGTAGAAACGACTACATTGAGCAAAATATGGCTCCAGGGAGAGCTTTGATCTGCCTCTGGCACCTCCCCTTAGGCCTGGACCGTCACCTTGGGCGCAAGACCTTCGTGCTCCAGAATGCCGTGCTTTTCCGGGTACTCCAGTTCCAGTGAGTCCTCCTGGTCCTCACAGTTCCCCGGGGTCTCGGCCCCGGGTCCCGCCTGGGGCTTGGGGATGACGCCCGGGTGGTTCTGGCGCCAGCAGTGGGCCAGGCCCAGCAGCACCACGCTGGCACACAGCGCCATCAGCAGGGACACCACCACCAGCTCAGTGTAGTAGCTCCGGCCCGGCTCCTTCACCCTCCCGTCGGACCCCTTCGGGTGGCTGTAGCCCGTCGTGGGCCCCGTCGGCCAGTCCTCCTGGGTGCTGAAGACCGCCGTGGGCTCCGCCGGCAAGCGCTCTTCAGGAAGGGATTTCTCATTCTCGTTGTTCTCCCGAATGTAATCCTGCAGTATGAGGTCGTTGTCGATCCTGGACCCTTCCCGGAAGGTGCTGCTTGTGGGGGCGTGAGGGGGGGCGTGAGGGGGGACGGAGGCCGCGGGCGGGGTTTTCTCGGAGACGGTGTAGACCACCTGGACCTCGTGGTACCCTGCCTCGTGGGAGGTGCAGGTGTAGACCCCGAGGGTGTCCGCCCGTACCACGAAGCTCAGGCTGCCGTCGGGGCGATGCAGGAAGAGCTTGGGGGCCAGGGTGAGCCCGTCGCCGGCCCAGTTCAGGGAGGCCAGGGCCGAAGGCTGGGAGCACGGGAGGGTCAGGACCTCGTTCAGAGTGGCCGGCACTGCCTCTGTGGTGCACAAAGAACACACCAGCTGTCAAACCTCACGGCTTAATACTCAGTTAGCAGCTATGCTCACGCTAATCTAACCGTCCACTGAGAAGCATGCCGACCAAATTGTTACAAACAGGCCGTTGAAAACATGACACTTTTTAATGTTACAGGAACATACAAAAACAGAGTCCAAACCTTCATGGTCAGTGTGCTAGAACGAGGAGGTGGAGGAGGTCCAACAGGAGTGTGTTAGAGGAGGTGTAGGAGGTGATAAAGGTATGTCTTAGAGGAGTATGTTGGAGGAGGTGGAGGAGGTGATAGAGGAGTATGTTGGAGGAGGTGGAGAAGTTGATGGAGGTGTGTATAAGAGGAGGTGGAGGAGGTGATAGAGGAGAATGTTAGAGGAGGTGGAGGAGGTGATAGAGGAGTACGTTGGAGGTGGTGGAGGAGGTGATGGAGGAGTACGTTGGAGGTGGTGGAGGAGGTGATGGAGGAGTAGGTTAGAGTTTGTTAGTGGAGGCGTCTACCTGTGTTAGGAGTAAAGGAGGAGCCAGCACACTCTCTCATAGCGTTCCCGTTCTCTACATCCTGCGCCCTGCAGAGAGACAGAAAGCCTTCCATCAACCAACATCAATGCATCATATGTACACAACCCATGAACGACCACCCCTGGCACCCGTCATAATAACCCAGGTCAGGTCAGTGACGCCCGGGTGTGTGTTAGCTTACGCTCCCGCTGCGTGGAGCCGGGTGCAGGCCACCCGGTCCGGGTCCCAGCTGCAGAAGGGGTCCTGGGCCAGGACGCACTGGCCACAGCTCTGGTAGCTGGAGCAGCTGGCCAGGGGAACCGCCGTCACGCCCCCGGACCAGCCCACGTACACCACCCCCTGCACGGCAGGGACGGACTGTTACTCAGCAGCACACAGCTAGCCTAGCTTAGAATAGCCATTGACCAGCATGACCTAGCAAATATTACTAGACTATCTTAGATTAGCCATAGAGTAGCCTATTATAGACTAGATAAGTATAGACTAGCATAGACTAGAGTGTAATGGTATAGACTAGCCTGGTAGCCTGGCTATTGCCAGACCAAGCTCCATCGTAGATTGAGCTTGGTCTGGGGAGGCTGCTGTCCTTTCCTTAAGCCCAAGAGGCGCGATCAACGGGTCTAGTTCAACTGACTCTGTACGCAATTGGCTGCTTGCCGTAGCTTCGCTGTCGTCATTGTGTTAATCCAGCCAATAGCACGTCAGGGGGAGAAGCCAGCTTGGTGATTGGCTCCCGCAAAAACGTATCGGAAGCAGTAGGAAATGTATTGCTCTTCTCCAGACCCTTCTGCAGCAGGGCGAAATCAAATCGCCGGCAGAACGGACTGGGGGCTTCCAGTCTACTAGCTTGGCAAAGCCTCCACTACCCTAGAATGGACCATTTAAGCATAGGCTATCCTAACAAAGACTAGCATAAACTAACATAGCATTGACTGGCCTAGCGTTAGACTAGCCTAGCCGCAGACCAGTCTATCAAAGCCTAGTATAGACTAGCTTAACATAGCCCAGACTAGCCTAGCAGAGACCTATGTAGACCGGAGAAGACCACCATGGATGAGCCATGCTAGCCCCAGACTGGTCCGCGGTGAGGTATAGGTCTGGGTCTAGGTCTGGGTCTAGGTCTAGGTCTGGGTCTAGGACTAGGTCTAGGTCTAGGTCTAGGTCTGGGTCTGGGTCTAGGTCTAGGTCTGGGTCCGGACCCGGGTCCAGCCTCACCTTGGAGGGGGACACTAACAGGCTCTTGACCAGCTGAGGTTCTCTGAAGACCTGGACCTCCTCGATGACGCGTGGACCCCCGTCCAACAGCACCACCTTGTGGAGAAACCCCGTCTCTACAGGAGAAGACAACAGTCACACGATTGTACATACACACGCGCAACCACATGCACGCACACCCACATGCACGCACACCCACACCCACACCCACATACACACACAGAAGCGCGCACACGTATGTGGTCACCCACACACCCGCACACAGATACACACACACAAACACGTACATACACACACACACAGACACACACACACACCCACACACCGGTGTGTTCAGAGATCCAGCGGTCACCCCACCTGTCAGCAGGAGCAGGACGGTGTACTCCTTCTGATTGGCCGACAGGGTCGTCGTGGCGACCAGCCGACTGTAGGCCGCGGCGTGGGGCCCCGTGGAGGTCAGGAGCGGGGCCGCCTGCACGCTGCCGTGGCTCAGGAAGCTCTTCTTCACCTCCTCCAGGACCACGTCGCTGGCGTTCCACAGGCCGCACTGAGGGGGGGGCAGGGGGGAAGGGGGGAATTTATGAATGGATGAATGTGACCATGGTATGAATGGATGAATGTGACCATGGTATGAATGGATGAACGTGACCATGGTATGAATGGATGAATGTGACCATGGTATGAATGGATGAATGTAACCATGGTATGAATGGATGAATGTGACCATGGTATGAATGGATGAATGTGACCATGGTATGAATGGATGAATGTGACCATGGTATGAATGGATGAATGTGACCATGGTATGAATGGATGAATGTGACCATGGTATGAATGGATGAATGTGACCATGGTATGAATGGATGAATGTGACCCTGGTATGAATGGATGAATGTGACCATGGTATGAATGGATGAATGTGACCCTGGTATGAATGGATGAATGTGACCATGTATGATTGTAAGAATGTATGAAAGTATCAGTGTAACTATGTATGAATGAACGAATGTAAGCATGGATGAATGAATGAATGTAACATGAATGTAATGATGTAAGAATGGAACCATGTATTAATAAAGCATGTATGAATTGATGAATGTAAGCTGGATGAATGGATGTAACCATGTATGACTGAATGAATGTAACCATGTATGGTTGAATGGATGTAACTAGGGCTGGGACGACGCGTCGACGTAATCGATGACGTCAACGCATAAATTACGTCGACGCGAAAAATGCGTGAGAAAAAAATAAATAAAAAAGATGGCCGGAGCGTAGTTGCAACGCGAGTGGCTCCTCAGACTTTCATAAGTGCAAGGCGCCACGCACTCGTTCCTCTAAAGTATGGGAATTCCGTCGTCTTTGCAAAATGGAGATGACTTTCCATTCTAGCACCACGGCAATTCACCAGCACCTGAAGAGGCGCTGTCACGTTAAAATTGTACCGGGGGCGAAAATTGTACCGGCCTACGTCATCAGTTGTTGACAAATTCCAAACCTGCCTGGCAACAGACGACGCGATCGTCGCCTGTTGGTTCTTGAACATTCGCGCGTTGAATGACGTGGGAAGGTTCTTGAACATTCGCAAACTTTCATGCTCGTTCATTGCACTCCTTCATTGAGCGTGACAAGACAGGTTTTTGAAACCTGCTTTAAACACTCAGTTTACTAGCTAAATTTGATTAAACAATTCAATAAAATACAAATATAAAGTAAAAACAAGTGTTATCTAGCGATCCGTTATCTGTATTATGTTATTTCGTCTTTGGAAACATGAGCCGAATGTTTTTTTAAACCTGACCGGCAACGGACAACCCAATCAAATCAGTTGTCAAGTTGTCAACAACTGATGACGTAGGCCGGTACAATTTTCGCCCCCGGTACAATTTTAACGTGACAGCGCCACCCGGTAGCAGCTGCAGATGACCGAGCACCGTAGAATTCTAAGAATGCATTACTTTGCACTTTTATTTTGGAATTTAAAGGCAATAAACATGTATTGAAATGTTAAGGAATTCATATTTTTTTCGTTCAGATATGTAAATCAACATGTATAAATTGCTATTAGTCGATTAATGGGGAGATAATCGAGAATCGAAATCGAATCGGACTGAAAAAATGAATCGTTAGATGAATCGAAAAAATAATCGCGAGATTAATTGTTTAAAAAATAATCGTTTATCCCAGCCCTAGATGTAACCACGTATGGATGAATTAATGTAACCATGTTTGAAAGTGTGAATGTATGAATCTATGAATGTAACCATTAATGATGAATGAATGCAACCATGTATGAATGTAAGCATAATGAATAGATTAATAGATTAATTTATGAATAGATGAATCTAACCATGTGTGACTGAATGAATGTGCGTCTGATTGGTTGATTCTAAAGGGGTTCAGGGTCTGATTGGTTGGACCAACCTGTCCCTGGACGTTCCTCCGGGTTCCTGAGGTGCTCCAGTGGTGCTTGTCTGGGTTGAAGGTCCTGTAGTCGCCTGAAAACACCTTCCTGATGTCCTCTATCTTGAACCCACACACTGCAGACGCCTCTGAGCCCCGGGACCTGGGAACACACAACAACATGCTAATGCGACGCACAACAGCATGTTAACATGTCAGCCCGATGCACAACGACATGTTAACATGTTAGCCAGTCGCACAACAACATGTTAACGAGACGCAAAACGACATGTTAACATGTTAGACAGACCCACAACAACATGTTAACATGTTAGCCAGATGCACAACAACATGTAAATATGTTACCCTGATGCACAACAACATGTTAACATGTCAGCCAGACACAAAACAACATGGTAACACGTCAGCCACACCCACAATAACATGCAACAAGCACGACTTGCGCAACACACAATACCACCAGGTTTTTTTTTTGGTGGCTTTTTGTGTTTCATTATTTCATACACAAAGTTTTGTGGCCGCCCAGAGACAAACCGTAGTGAGTTTAAATTTCAGTCATTTCATCTCCAGCGATCCTACCACTGGCTGGTGAAGACGCCGTAGAACAGCGTCTCTCTGGAGGAGTCTCCCCCTGCTGGCTGGAGGGTGAACATGTCCTGCAGCAGGTCAAAGGGCTGCTGCTTGGGAGGCTGGCACAGCAGCAGGGACTTGGCGAAGGACGTCCACTTCCTCTGGAGGGTTCTCTGACCTCCAACGTCGTCCTGGAGGAACAACAGAACAGACAGCGTGGAACCCATGTCACAGTCCCGTAACAACGTCGCACTTGAGCGGTTCAGAGTTCAGAGGTCACCAAGACTCTGCCCCCCCCCCCCCCCCTTAACCCCCCATCCCACTCTTACGCACTTATCGTATGTTATGTATGTCCTTGCACTTAAACACAGTACTTAGCACCGTGTAGCATCTTATCCTAGCTTAGCGATTGTTAATGCTCGGAACTTGGTTCTATGAACATCCTTACCGTACCGACAGCGGTATATTGTGGTTACTCTTTCTTCTGACAAATGTACTTATTGGAAGTCGCTTTGGATAAAAGCGTCTACTAAACACCCTCAAAGTGAATATAAACAGGAACGTTGTGTGCTTCATTCTGTGCGTTACCTTGCAGACCTGAGCCAGCCTGGCTCCCCTGTGCTCCAGCATGTAATTGAACTCCTTCAGGACCTCCGAGAAGAAGAAGTAGAGCTTCCCCTCCTTCTGGTCGAAAGCAGAACTGACAAATGTGGGCTCTGAGAGACAGGAAGTGAGTATGAAAGTTAGTGAGTCATCAGCCCTGGTTAGTCACTGCTCCTAAAGTCATTACACAGACACAAGGATTCACAACATCCCGAGGTGTGGTGGAGTCTTAGACGTGACATAATAGAACACATCATTCATTCATCCAAATAAGGGCCTTGGCGTGAGATGTACCAGGGCTAATCGCCCTCCATTCTGAAGTCCTTCTCAGTGATCAGAGTGAGTTAGATTGGAAAGTGGTAAATGGACTGCATTTATACTGCGGTTCTCTAACCAGTGGCCAGTCAAAGCGCTTTACAATATTGCCTAACATTCACCCATTGATGCAGAAATTCACCAACCGACGGAGTGTCTCGCTCAGGGACACCTCGACACTCATCTAGGAGGAGCCGGGGATCGAACTAACAACCTTCCGGTTACCAGCCAACCCACTCCTGGGTCCAGTCAAAGGGGAGGGGGGGGTCCAGTGATCTGACTGTATCTGATGTTGGTCCCAGCAGATGTATTCATCAAAAGTGAGTCCTGTGTCATTAAGATGCAGCAGGTCTGAGGTTAGGGGTGTCCTTCTCAAGGCTCCCTACAGATAGGACTCAGGGGTTGGATCCAGAACCTTTCTACTGGGAGACAGAAGCCCCAACCAACAGACTGCTCTGCAGTTAGCTCACATGCTTCAGGGAGGGAGATATTAGAACTTATGAAAATACTGAAGTGAGAGCGAGCCGTCTCGCAGTAAAGACAAAGTTTCAAGTGATCCATGAGTGGAGACATGAGGAGACTGAAAGCATCGTTCAGACATGTTGCTGAGTCAAGCTCAGCGCGCTCACTTGACTCAATGCAGGCCCTGGCCATCCTTTAGCTCTGTGCTGAGCCACGCTACAGAGAATCCTTTTGACGCAGGTCATATAGGCCCCATCCCATTTTAACCCCTTACCCCTTCCCCTTACCCCTCCCCCTTGTTTTGAAGGGGTAAGGGGAAGGGGTAAGGGGTATAAATGGGATTGGGCCTAAGGAGCATGTAGGTAGGGAGGGGTCAGGGTGTCTGGCTCAGAGGTTCTAGCCTGACACTGGGATTTGCACCCCTCACCCCTAGACCATCCTGCTTGCGCATCCTCAGCCCTGCGGCTGGCCACCTCCACGGAAAGGACTTTTATTTTGTAGTGATAGCAGAATGTCTCAAAGTGCGGTGGGCGTTGCCTAGCTCACCGTCCAAAACGTAGTTGGAGGTCTCCAGAAGGACGGCTTTGCCTCCGTCTCGGCTGAAGTGACGAGAGATACTGGGCCGACCGCCCCTGAAGTCCTCTGTGGTGGCGGTGAACAGCTCCCCGTCTGGAGGACCAACATGTTACAACGACATGTTAACATGGGACGCACAACAGCATGTTATCATGTCAGCAAGACGCACAACGACATGTTATCATGTCAGCAAGACGCACAACGACATGTTAACATGAGACGTGCAAAAACATGTCGACATGTCAGCCAGACGCACAACGACATGTTAACATGAGACGCGCAAAAACTTGTTAACATGTCAGCCAGACGCAAAACAACATGTTAACATGATAGCCAGAAGACCATTTTGCGTAAACTGTTGTGTAGAGCGTTGTGTTAACACTCCCTAAAGCCTCATGAGGCGCTGCTACAGGCTGGAGAGGGTTGACGCGTGAGGAGGGTGTCCTGGGAGCGTACCGAGGGTGATGGCCGTGTTCCTCTCGAAGGGGTTGAAGGGGCAGCGGCCCTTGGCACCAACGGAGACGGAGGTCAGGGTGAGGGTCTGAATGTCCTGGGGAGGAGAGAGAGGCTGTCTGAGGACTGGGAGGACTGGGAGGACTGGGAGGAAACACAACCAGATCAAGACCACTGACCAGTGGAGAGGAACTACTCCAGCTAGTTGTCTTATGGACAGGGTAGTGGAAAAGCATCTGCTGAATGACTAAATTGTAGTTTTAGAAGAAGTAGTAGTCGCCATCTTTGGGCGAGCGACACTGAGCCCTGCTGCCCTCTCTCTCCTACCAGCAGTGCATCATGGGGGTTGTAGGCGTAGCTGCCACAGGCGTAGAGGTGGGTGGAGTTCATGGGCTGCAGCACGCGGATGAAGTTGGGACAGTCGACCTGGGGAGAGGTTACAGGTAACAGCATGAGCCGTCGCTCAATTCAGCCGATCACCCAACCATGTATTCATCAATTCAGCCGGTCACCCAACCATGTATTCATCAATTCAGCCGGTCACCCAACCATGTATTCATCAATTAAGCAGTTCCTTCATCTAAATACATCTTAACATGTTAGCCAATCGCACAACTAAACGTTAACATGTTAGCCAGGCACAATGACATGTTAACATGTTAGCCAGATACACAATGACATGTTAAATGTAAATGGACTGCATTTATATAGCGCTTTTTCTAACCATTGGCCACCCAAAGCGCTTTACAATATTGCCTCACATTCACCACACAACAACATGTCATCCAGATTCACAACAATATGTTAACATGTTAGGCAGATGCAAAACAACATGTTAACATGTTAGTCAGACGCACAACAACATGTTTACAAGACGTACAACAACATGTCAACATGTTAAACAGAAAATAAAGTAGTATCAATGAAGTAGTTCATTTCTCCTTCAATCCATCCATCATGAGTATGTGTATGTTTGTGTATGTTTCTGTATGTTTCTGTATGTTTGTTCGGCCCTGTAAGCTTCTCGTTCTCAGAGGATGCCATCCTTACCTCCGCACTCTTCTGCTTTTTCGAACATGCCTCAATGTCCTCCCGAGATGGTGACCACCTCGTCTGGAGAAACACACACACACACACACACACACACACACACACACACACACACACACACACACACACACACACACACACACACACACACACACACACACACACACGCACACACAATTCCACAGTGATATTATGGGATTGTCAGTCCTGAGATTAACAGAAACCATCTCATGCATTCTCTATATGATCTACTGTATGATATCAGCCCCTCCTACTTTATAACACTAGCCCCTCCTACTATATGACAGCTCCTCCTCCTAAAGTAGCCCCTCCTACTATATGATTGTAGCTCCTCCTATTTTATTAAACCAGCCCCTCCTACTATATGATTGTAGCTCCTCCTACTTTATAAAACCAGCCCCTCCTACATATGATTGTAGCTCCTCCTACTTTATAAAACCATCCCCTCCTCCTATATGATTGTAGCTCCTCTTACTTTATAAAACCAGCCCCTCCTACTATATGATTGTAGCTCCTCCTATTCTACTATATGATTGTAGCCATACCATAAAATCCTAACAAACCTCCTCCTTCAGGGTGATGACCTCAGGATCGCTGACGTCCAAAGAGAGGATGTTATTCCGTGCCCCCACGTAGAGGGTTGAGCCATCGTCGCTTAGCAACAGGGTGGTGGTGTTGTGGACGTTCGGTTGGCTGAAGTGAACCAGACCTCTGTCTGACGAGTCTGTGGAGAGGCGGCACAAAATGAGCTCTGCTGACGGACAGCTGGATCGACCACTCAGCAAGCCCCTTGGGCGAGGCAAGGCGAGTGGTTTGATAAAGCCCGCCTCAAACAGAAGAGCATTCATAGAGCTTTGCAAGGAGGAGCTCACATGTTAGAGAACTATCATTAACCAACCACATGTTAACACATCACAGGACTCATTAACCGGTCACATGTTAACATATCAGAGGACTATCATTAACCAATCCCATGTAAACACATCATTAACCAATCACATGTCAACAAATCATTAACCAATCGCATGTTAACACATCATTATCAACCACATGTTAACACATCATTAACCAATCGCATGTTAACACATCATTATCAACCACATGTTAACACATCATTAACCAATCGCATGTTATCGTATCATTATCAACCACATGTTAACACATCATTAACCAATCGCATGTTAACACATCATTATCAACCACATGTTAACACATCATTAACCAATCGCATGTTAACACATCATTATCAACCACATGTTAACACATCATTAACCAATCGCATGTTATCGTATCATTATCAACCACATGTTAACAAATCATTAACCAATCGCATGTTATCGTATCATCGGACACTTGGACACGCTGGGTTGGATCCACAGATTTGTAACCATTTTAAAACCCCAAATGTTCCAAGGCCTCCAGGGAGTGGGCAACAAGCATGTCGACTACAGCAAAGAGTCGAAGCCTGAGAGCCAAAGGGGAGTTTGAGTGTCCTCAAACACAGTTCTTGCTCTGTCCAAAGCAAATTCAGCAAGTCCATCCTAATAGAAATTCTTAAGGATTATTCTTTTTTTTAATATTTACTTTTTTGGAAGCATTCCTCACATAAGGGACGGGATGTTTATCGATAGTTATCCATCAACTAATCGTAATGGATATTTATAAGTTATGTAACATAATCCTAAAAATGACGACACAGAGACAGGATGGTAGCGTCAATGTAATAAACACCTGGCCGTTTAACCAGATCGAACTGAAACTGGTGCAAAGAGACGAGATCTCAGTTCTGCAGGCATACAGGCGGAAACCACGAAGGTGGTGCAGCCAGGCAAGGCACACACGTCTCTCCTCAGACCGGTGAGGCTATGACAGCCTCCGTTGGCACTCAGAGAACCTTCTTAGAGCTGACGAGGTGCAACATCATCGCTCGTTGGTCTGATGGGCGTCTTATCCTAGCTGTCTGTGTTGTTTACAGGGAATGGGTTAACCTAGTGATGGTTAGTGCTTGGCACTTGGTTCTATGAACATCCTAACTTTACAGACAGAGATATATTGTTGTTTCTCCTTCCTCTGACAAATGTACTTATTGTGAGACGCTTTGGATGAAAGCGTCTGCTGAACTGCCTAAAGGTAAATGTGAAAGGTGGATAAGTTAAGGTGTTTGGTTAGATATGGTTAGTTTAGGTAATAGGTTAGAGATGGATAGTTAAGGTGTTAGGTTAGAGGTAGTTACGGAAACACGGAAACACGCCGATTTCCGTGATGTGGCCACGGAATTCGCTCCAATGCAAGTTAATGACGCTGCTGTTCCGTGGCTCACACACGGATCCCCGTTTCAACGAGCGAGTCGACCACGGGGGCTTAACTCAAATCCCGGGGTGGTCTCACTGAAACACTTAAATTGTCCTTGTTGTGCACGGAAGTTGCTCCAATGCAAGTAAATGACAATGATATTCCGTGGCACACACACAGATTCCCGTTTCAATCTGTGTGTGTGCTCCCGTTTCAATCTGTGTGTGTGTGTGCCACATTTGACCACAGCGGGGGATTAACTCAAAATCCGTGGTGGTCTGACGGAATCACTTCAATTGTCCGTGATGTGGCCACGGAATTTGCTCCAATGCAAGGAAATGACGCTGTTATTCCGTGGCTCACACACGGATATCGGCGTGTTTCCGTGATGTGGCCACGGATTTCGAGTTAAGCGTCCGACCGTAGTCATTTCACGGATTCCTGTGAGACCATGTTGTTTCGGTATTATGTGAGAGACTGTTAGTTAAGGTGTAGGTTAGAGGTGCTAATGTCTGACCTGGTTGTTAAAGGTGCCATGGCATGAAAATCTCACTTTCTCTAACAACTCAAGAACATGAACCACGACATGGAGGAGAAAGGGATTGTTGGCCGCGAATGTCTCCCTCTTGAGCCCCGCTTCCCGCTGCCGAGGGACCAACGCCTCGGCGCTGCAGGAGGCGGAGGTGCCTAAGCGCTGCCCGGCAACGATCCCTTTCTCCTCCTTGTCGCGGTTCCGTCTACTTCAGATTGATGTGGACGTTGAAGAACCAGGATCGTCGGAGAACCCAACGCGGTCGTTTGAGATTCATATTATCGGCTCACACAGCTTTTGGCCGTGATAATATATATTATATGATATCTATGTATATGATAATATTTAGATATAGTGCTCCAGGACTCCCGTGTGTTCTAGAATATTTACAGAACACGGCTAAAGGCTGTGTGCCTCACCATTGCGACACATCCACTGTAACAGAGCGCATGGTACCGTGTCTGCAAGCTGCTCAGGGCCACACCCCCACCCTCCTCCTTGACCCGCCTCGCTCCTCCTCATTTGCATCTGAGCTACAGACACCAAAACATTTGGGGGGTGCATTTGGTGGAAGCTCATTGTGCGACTGGCTCGGAGTGGCTGTAACTCTGCACCACGGCTGAATTTTGGGAACGTCTTTGAATGCTGTGTTAGTGGCCCACTAATACCTATATTAAAGCATCCATAAAATAGCATGCCATGGTACCTTTAAGTCTAGGTACATATCTGCCCGTTTGTGGTAAACTTCTTATGAGAAGATGGAAAAAAAGGTTAAGGGGAAATTGGGTAAACCACAAACACACACTCACACTCTCTCTCTCTCTCTCTCTCTCTCTCTCTCTCTCTCTCTCTCTCTCTCTCTCTCTCTCTCTCTCTCTCTCTCTCTCTCTCTCTCTCTCTCTCTCTCTCTCTCTCTCTCTCTCTCTCTCTCTCTCTCTCTCTCTCTCTCTCTCACTCACTCACTCACTCACACACACACACACACACACACACACACACACACACACACACACACACACACACACACACACACACACACACACACACACACACACACACACACACAAACTTTGTGGCTAAAGAAAAAAAAAAAGAATCATCTTGTGAACGGCGTGCTCGCATGTTGCCTGGGTGAAGGTGCACGGCTGTTTCAGCAACATGCATTAGAAAGTACAAACTTGTGTTACATTTGTTGAGTGCAACCGACTTCCTTTTAGAGATCATGCGATCTGTCTTGTAAAAGGGTGCAGTTTAACTAAACTACTGACAGTGCGCAGATAGTGGGGTCACCACAGACCAGCGTCTGTGTGGAAGCTGGTGGTCATTTCCCCTAACTGGTGTAACTTCACCAGTTTGGAGACCAAGCGATATCAAGTCTTCAGATCAATATGATCTAGCCTGACCCAAAGAGGATGTGATGTCATAATCATCACTTTTAAAGCAGGTGTGAGGACACCTGTATGAATGCAGTTTTTTATGCGGATTATGCAAGAGGTCATCTCAGCCCAAGATATCAGGGGACAAAAAACCGGACTCACACACACTCTCTCTCTCTCTCTCTCTCTCTCTCTCTCTCTCTCTGTCACTCCGTCAAGTCCCTCTCTCCATCCCTCAGTCTCTTGCTCTCTCCCTCAATCTCCCTCTCTCCATCTCTCCCACTCATTCCAACTCTCTCTCCATCTGTGTGTCTCCCCCCCTCTCTCTCTCTTACCCTCTCTCTTTCTCGCCCTGTCTCTGTCTCTCTGTCTCCCCCCCCTCTCTCTCTCTCTCTCTCCCACTCACGCTGTCTTCATTTACGCCCTTTATTACATACTTATATATATATATATGCCTACATATGGCGTTTATGACTCCTTATGCTATACTATATGATACTATGCAGAGAGAGAGAGAGAGAGAGAGAGAGAGAGAGAGAGAGAGAGAGTCTCTCCTCCGTCCTCCTGCTGTCCGTGTCCCCGTTATGAATCCCTCCCCCCCCCCCCCCCCCCCAGCCGGGTCCAGGACTCACCCAGCAGGAAAGAGGTCCGTGGCCGGACGGCCGAGACGAGTGCTGCTCCCCACACGGCCCAGAGCAGCGGGAGGCGCGTCATGTTTGGGGGACTGGGAGGACAGCAGGACCCTCGACGGACCGACGGACGGACAGAGCCGGGTGGGAGTCCTTCAGCGACGCAGTGGGATTAAAAGCTGCTTGTGGCGGCGCCTCTCTTCTCGTATTGAACTGAACTTCCTCCTTTGACAGACGCAGCCGGTCTGGTGTGCGGGTTCGATGATCCTCTCGTCCGCCTGTCCGCCCTGATAGCGCTCTCGAGCCGTCTTGCGTGATATCCGATGTTGCTCCACATTTAAGGAACTTCCTTCACATCGTTTCGTTTTGTGTCTGCATCTATTTGTGTGTGTGTGTGTGTGTGTGTGCGTGTGCGTGTGTGTGTGTGCGTGAGTGAGTGCTTGAGTGGGTGCGTGTTTCTCAACTGAGGAAGTAATTCTCAAGCCACAACCTTTCAAGCTGTTAGCGTTAAACTCTGTTTCACAACCTCTTAGACACAAACACGCGCACACAAACACGCGCACACAAATACACGCACACAAATAGGCCAACGCATAGCGTGCATGCACACACGCACAAACACACACACAGCGAACAGACATCCACACACGTGTACCATGCACACACACACACACACACACACACACACACACACACACACACACACACACACACACACACACCTAACCCAACATTTTAATTCCTGTTATGTGAAACGTAATGTTTTATTCATGACATACCGAGAGAACCACATCCTTCGGACGATTTGAAAACCCCTCACCAACCACGAGTCAATCTAGAAAAATCTATAAATCAATCGACCTCTATATAGTGGCGAAGTCACGACCCTTCCGGTAGAGCCCATGGGACCTATGAGATCGAAAAATATGAATGGGTTTCAATTGAGAGAAAGTAATTATTTTCTGGTCCCAGTCTTTATATGCCCCGGATTGCACACATGTTGTTTGTGGATTTAAATGATAATTTTTCATGCAAAGAAAACTAAACATTTTGCTGAAGAAGTTTGATAATGTTAGGTTTTTTCCAAGGGGAGGATAAAATCATCAAAAGAGGTGAAAACCATTATAAGTTGGGGCATGTGGAGAGTTTCAGTTATGCCGATGGGGAGATTGTCGGTCTTGTTGTTTCTCATTGTGTTTTCTCTACAGACTAATTGCACAATAAACGGTCATACTCTTGACAGGAAAAATTATCATTTAAATCCACAAACAACATATGTGTAATCCGGGGCATATAAAGACTGGGACCAGAAAATAATTACTTTCTCTCCATTGACACCCATTCATATTTTTCGATGTCATAGGTCCCATGGGCTCTACCGGAAGGGTCGTGACTTCGCCACTCTATGATAGGGCTGATTGGCTATCGCGGCACGTGTAGGCGCGTCTAGTTAATTTTTTTGAACTCAACGCGCCTCTAATGCGCGTAACGCGTTCAGTGTGGCCGTACCTTAACAGTAAATCAACGGACGGATTGTTTTGTTTGACTCCCATCGCAGCACAGGGTTTATTATACAACACATATAATAATGACACTGTGGTCGTTTATAGTCTGGAAAGACTCAAATTGAACATCCTAGTTTTACGTTGTGAAACAGCCTTCTGCTGAAACATGTTAGGCCTATACGTCAAAGACATATTCATAAACAATAAATATTCAAAATTATCTTCCAACAGTTGCTTCTGCTTCCAGTTATGTTCGCTCTTGCCTTGTGTGAGTTCAACACCGCCCTCTAGTGTCCACGGGGGAATTACATGCAGAAGCAGGTTTCAGGCTTCTGGCAGATCGATGACTGCAAGCACACAAGGGGGTCTGCTCTACACCGGACTACTGGGAAGGCGTAGGAAGGTGAGGCTGGGTCCAGTGCTCATCACGAGTCAGGTGCGATTGGGTTCCCCCCCGGCTCTCCCAGTCTCCCAGTCTCATAGACTTGGTACCCCAAGCCCATTCTGCCAGCGATTTGAATCGCCCTGCATTAGGGTCTGGAGAAGAGCAACACATTTCTTTCTGCTTCCCATACGTTTTTGCGGGAGCCTATCACCAGGCTGGCTTTTCCCCTGGCTCGCTATTGGCTGATTTAATACAATGACGACAGGAAGGCGATGGCAAGCAGCCAATTACGTACAGAGTCGTTTGAACGAGGCCCGTTGATCACGCCTCTTGTGCTGAAGAATATGACCGCAGCCTCCCCAGACCAACGTGCAATCTACAATTGAGCTTGGTCTGGCAATAGCCAGCCTCCCAGCCTCCCAGCCTCCCAGTCTCCCAGTCTCCCAGTCTCCCAGTCTCCCACACTGGAGAATAAATAGTCTGAAGCCTCAGTTATGATGTCGGAGATGGGGTCCCTGACCGGAGCTCCTCTACCACCCGTGAAGTCTTGATCCGTCCGACTCCACACAGCCTTCTGGATCTCATTCTCCCGGCGGCCATGTTGGCTCCAGGTTGACTCCTCCCACTATCTGGGTGGGGGAACTGGATGTAGAATTTGCCGTTCAGACGACGTTAAAATGCAGAGTGAAGCAGCGGAAGAGGATTGAGGTCTTGTTAGTCTTTTAAAGGAAGTGTTGGCTGTTCAGCTCGCAGCTCCTTCTAGGCCAGCATCCTGTCCAGCATCGGTCAGTTGCAGCGACGACACGGAAGACATATTTACAAACACGGATACAGACACTGTCCAACTGAAGCGTCCAAACGACCTCAGATTAACCCTGCTCGTTAAAGGTCCTTAAAGCAGGAGTTCATGTGCAGACCCATGCACAGACCCATGCAAGGCGTGACTGTGTGTGTGGACGAAGGTTGGATCGCTGAGGTCTCTAAGACGTGGGGGGGTGTCCAAGGTGGTCTCTTCTGAGGCCGGTTCAGCCCGGTGTGCTCCAGTCCAAACCAGTGGCGGGCGGTTCTGCGGTCAGAGAGGGGAGGGGGCGGGTTTCCGGGGGACGGCCGGCTTCGAAGGAGGGGGAGGAGCCCGTCTGGAGGAAACAGAGATGGAGAGTCCCCGTGACAACCTACTTCAGCATCAGCATCATCAGCATCAGCATCAGCATCAGCATCAGCATCATCATCATCATCATCATTATCATCATCATCATCATCATCATCATCATCATCATCATCATCACAGCCTTGCACACACACATTACACAATCTCTCTCTTACTCAGTCACACAAACAATCTCACACACTCACACACCCTCACTCACACACCCACACACCCCTGTACCTGTTGGGTAGGCCTGCGGGGGCGACAGCCCCGGGGGGAGGGTGGGTGAGGACGGGGGCGTACCCGGGCTGAGGAGGGTGAGGGGGGAGGTCCAGGGGGGAGGGTTTCGCTGGGACCGGGGGTTTGGGACGGACCGGGACCTGGGCAAAGGACCACGGAGATGGTGTTAGACCTTTACAGTAGGGCCTTTACCCATGATGCATCACTTCCACCCACCCTGACCTTACCCACACCAGACCTGTTGTGGATTCCACCAATCACTGAGTCACCGCCATACTCTGGATTTAACCAAAGCGTTTGAAGTGCACAATTAATTTAAACTCTACAAAACTATTTCCACCACATCATTCGGCATCAACCAAGAGATTAGTATTCGGGCGAGATACTCGCGTTTAGATTAAGTCCCCAAACCTTGAGATTCCACCACATCAACCACAAACAAATCAATCAATCAACACCATCGTTACGAACATTCTCACACTAGCGGACTACTGCTATGTTAGCTACATGCTAACTACGTGCTAGCTCCGAGCGGGTACCTGGCCCAGCGTTTGCTTGGGGTCTGGAGGAAGAGGTCTGTTTGGAGGCGCGGGTCTGACCTGCTGCTGGAGGTATTAACGCCGGAAAGAAGAGAGAGGAAGAAAGCAGTGCAGGTGAGGGACCGCAGGCACACTGATGGAGAGATGGCTAGCTCCCCCACCCTCATGTCAGGCCAGCAGGATGCAGGAAAGCCGTGACATGGATTAGATTTTCTCGGTGCAACGACCACACTGCTACACTGACCACCCTACAGCATGTTTAAAGCTAACCCCTGGAGGCTGAGCTAGCCCAGGCCTAAAAAAATAAAAATTTGGTTCCTGTTGGTTGCCAGTTGAGGTCATGGGTAGGTAGGGAATTTATTTTATTTTTTTATTTTATTTTTTTCCAGCAACTGCGAATGACAGGTGGGTTGTTTTCATTTAAAAACGAAAAAATTCGCTCATCCTTGTACAGAATGAAGAGGTGCTGTACAAAAACGTAATTATAGTTTGCATCAAAAAAAAAGCTCATAAAATAATTTGGGTCGCACATAAATTGACAGGGTCGGTCGGAAACCGGAACCAAGAACAAGAATCAAGAACTCTTTGAATTCTGAACCGTAGCTTTCAAAGCCTCCCTGCTGACTGAATTTCAAGGGGTGTGCACACTGCTCCTACAAACACCAGCACCCAACTATAGAACGTTCATTGAAGCCTTCAGGATCCTCATTATAAGACCCATGCTTAAGGACAGCCAGCCAGCTCCACACGAGCGGCAGAATCCCTCTCTGTCTTCCACACCGGACGTCCCGCCTCTCTGAGAGCGTGAACACTTCCTTGCGTTTAGAAACTTGGTCAAGCAGCCCTTTGACATTTCTTTGTAGCTTCTTTCACTTCTGAATCTTCTCCGCTTCCCCTTGTAACTGGCACTTTGGATCAAAGCATATCCTTAAGACAAAATTTCAGTTTGTGTTATTTCTCTAAATGTCACAACACGGGCAGTGTTGTGACATATTATTACAGCAGCGCACATGATTTCAAAACGGACAACTCATTAAATACGTGAGCCAAAGAGGTGGGCATCGTAGAGTACACCATAGGTGTGACGTAGGGTTTGCTGTAGGTGCCCATTGCTCTCTACGCTCGGGCTTGCTTTCTAGGACTAGAATGGGGTGTTTGATTTACATTCTGGACATTGATTGGCCACGCCAGTAGCCATAGGCCGACGGCTAGTGTCCCACCAGGCCCACGATGTCTCTGAGGAGAAGTACGATGCCTGTGGGGTAACTGAGGACCCTGACTCACAGGTCAGTCAAACGCAGAGAGCAGATGCTGTTGTGTAAGCAGAACAACAGGAAGTAGACCAGCCTGTGGTTGTGATTGGTCACTGGTCAGCAGATCTACGTCTGCTTTGAGAGCATCATACCAGCTGTGCTACCTTGTGACTTCAGTTTATGGACTGGGACCCAATGAAGAAGAATGGAATAATTCCTAACTGTGGATTCCTGACGTCCTGAGCGCCTCATCTTTGCTTGCAATGGTACAACACAATGACACCACACTACGATAAGAAGCTATTTTGCAACACAGTGATACAACACTATGCTAAGAAGCTATGCTACAGTGCTCTGCTACAACAGACAAGACAAGGTGATTAAGCTGTGCTTATCTGCAGTGCTGATATGCTAGCACCATATGAGCCATGCTACTGCTCGATAAGAGGGTCTGATTATGTCACAGCTTAAATGAGACTTTTGATTTGTAAAGTCGACGACTTTACAAATCAAACAACGTTATTTCCTCCGAATCCATTTTGGTTTCAAATGTGTGCACTTCACATCTAGGACAAACGCTAGACAGACAGACAGACGGACGGACGACGAGGCCGTGGTGACAGCCAGTGACTGTACCTGATGGGCGGGGCTATAGGGGTCGGGGGGGAGTGGCTTGGAGGGTGCAGTGCGGCGCTGGAGAGAGGGAAGTCAATAAGTAAATAGCAGCAACAGCGCCTTCTGTGGTAGATACTGGTCACTGCAAGGGCCTTTTCCGATTGGGCAATTATCAGAAAAATGTAACCCGAAGTAAATCAGAAAACGAATATAAGGTAAGATGTACCCAGTTATTTGCAGATTGGACATTGAGGTATACATTTAGGCAATAGTTTTTCTTTTAGTTTTTAGTTCATGGTAAAAGCTGACCACTTTCAGGTGAAATGAAACTTCATTGAGTTCCTCAGCGACATTTCAGGAATCCGGTTTTGTTTTCACTTCAATCGAAAACGAAGACCAGATTTAACACTCAGCAGCATGATGTCAGTCGCTGCGATATAGTGCAGCAACACAGAACCCATGTAGACACTAAACACCTAGAAACACATGGACAAACAACGCAACGCAACGCACACTGCTCTAGATCTGAGCAAACGACTGTGAGCGACTACAGCCGCAGAGACAGACTGACCTACAAACAGACCGACAAACAGACAGACCGACAGACAGACAGACAGACTGACCTGCAAACAGACCGACAGACAGACAGACAGATAGACCGACAGACAGACAGACAGACAGACAGACCGACAGACAGACAGACAGACAGACAGACAGACAGACAGACAGACAGACAGATAGACAGATAGACCGACAGATAGACCGACAGACAGACAGACAGACAGACAGACAGACAGACAGACAGATCGACAGACAGACAGACAGACTGACCTGCAAACAGACCGACAGACAAACAGACCGACAGACAGACCGACAGACAGAGAGACAGACAGACTGACCTACAAACAGACAGACAGACAGACAGACAGACAGACAGACAGACAGACCTACAAACAGACCGACAGACCGACAGGCCGACAGACAGACTGATCTACAAACAGACACTACTGGTGGTGGATAAGTACTCTGATACCGTCCTGAAAAGTAAAATACCCTTGGAAAACTGTATTTTGATCCTGCTATAATCATCCACCTCAGATAAAATCTGTAGTAGGAAAAGTACTACTCGCTTGGCTCAGTGTTGATGACCAAACTGCCATTCTCCGTTAGCGCCAGCAGGCTCAACAATAGGAGTACTGTCAAAAGTAGTAATGTAAAATAACAATACAAGTAGTACTGAGTACGTTTAAGTCTTTGATAAAGGGTAGAAAAAAGTTGAACAGATATTCAGTTGTTGAGTAAAAGTACTTTCCACCCCAGTACACGACTAGAAACAGACAGGCTAACTATTCCCTCGGGAAACTAAAGACTAGCACCCTGTGTTAGCATCTAGCACGTTAGCACACGGAAGCGGACGCTAAACGCTAAGCAACAGCTGGGCGGGGTTACCTGGAGCTTCTTAAGCTCAGGGTCAGGGGGGAGGGGCTTAGTGGGAGGAGCAGGCCTGTCATGAACCTGATAGGAGAAAAAAAACACGAAGCAGATGCTGATCGGCCAATGAGAAGACATGCAGAGGGGGGGGGGGGGGCTGATCGCTGCCAGATGGGATCAATCTGTCAGTCGAGCAGACATGTTAATGGGAGGAGCGAAGCGGACCGATGACGTTTCAAACGTCAGTCAGGTTGTCGTGGTTACCTTGTTGGCGGGCGCGGTCAGGGGGATGTCTCCGTGGCCGTTCCACTGGTAGCGGAGCGGCAGCACCTGCTCCCCGTTGCAGTCGTCCACTCGCTCCGTCGCCGGAGTCCTGCCCAGCAAACACCTCGTTAAGCAGCTCGTTAATCACCTCTGATACCCCCCCGGGCCCCGGCATGAAGGAGCTGCGATCAACCCCCCATGAACCTCTATCCCTTGGTGAGATCCACCAAGGGTGACCTCTGACCTCTATCACATCAACAAGGGTGACCTCTAACCTCTATCACATCAACAAGGTTGACCTCTAACCTCTATCACATCAACAAGGGTGACCTCTGACCTCTATCACATCAAAAAGGGTGACCTCTGACCTCTATCACATCAACAAGGGTGACCTCTGACCTCTAACCTCTATCACATCAGCAAGGGTGACCTCTAACCTCTATCACATCACAATCAGAACACATGCTACATGGTAGTGGAGAGCTAGCTGGGGGATCCTTTACATCTTAAACCCAAACGGTCTTTAAACAAAGAAAAGAACTGTCAGAACTGTCCCTCGACTGTCCAACCCCAAACACAACACAGAGTCCTACCTGCTGTCCCTCGACTGTCCAACCCCAAACACAACACAGAGTTCTGCCTTCTGTCCCTCGACTGTCTATCCCCAAACACAACACAGAGTCCTACCTGCTGTCCCTCGACTGTCTATCCCCAAACACAACACAGAGTCCTACCTGCTGTCCCTCGACTGTCTAACCCCAAACACAACACAGAGTCCTACCTGCTGTCCCTCGACTGTCTAACCCCAAACACAACACAGAGTCCTACCTGCTGTCCCTCGACTGTCTAACCCCAAACACAACACAGAGTCCTGCCTTCTGTCCCTCGACTGTCTAACCCCAAACACAACACAGAGTCCTACCTGCTGTCCCTCGACTGTCCAACCCCAAACACAACACAGAGTCCTACCTGCTGTCCCTCGACTGTCTAACCCCAAACACAACACAGAGTCCTACCTGCTGTCCCTCGACTGTCCAACCCCAAACACAACACAGAGTCCTACCTGCTGTCCCTCGACTGTCTAACCCCAAACACAACACAGAGTCCTACCTGCTGTCCCTCGACTGTCTAACCCCAAACACAACACAGAGTCCTACCTGCTGTCCAGCGGCTGGGCATCAAACCCGGTCCCACAGTCCTCACAGTGGGCCACACTGCATCACGCAAACCGTCAACCAATCAGAACTCAGCCTTTAACCAATCACCCAATCAGAGTTCAGCGAGACCCTGCATAGCCCCGCCCCTCACCCCCCCACACCCCTCTTACGCATTTATTATGTGTTGTACGTCGTGGCCCTTAGAAATAGTATTGTGTAGCGTCTAATGCTCTGCACTTGGTTCTAGGGCTGCAACAACAAATCGATAAAATGATGAGGGGGGTGAGGGGGGTGAGGGGGGTTGAGGGGGGTGAGGTGGTGGGGGGGGGTGAGGTGGGGGGGGGGGGGTTACCGGTTGTGCTGGCGGCTCTTGTTGAAGGGGCCCCCGGCCCCGAGACACAGCAGCCCACGCCGGCACCGCGGGAACCGCAGCATGAGGAAGAGGAGGACCACGGGCAGGACGAAGAGGAAGATGACCAGCAGGGCCACGCGCACCGGGTCCGTGCCTGGAGGGGGGCACACGCCCCGTTACACACAGAGGGGCCCTCACACACACACACACACACACACACACAGAGGCCCTCACACACACACACTCAGAGGGGCCCTTAAACTCAGAGGGTCCCTTAAACTCAGAGGGGCCCTTAAACTCAGAGGGGCCCTTAAACTCAGAGGGGCCCTTAAACTCAGAGGGGCTAGGATGGAGGTGTCCCTGAGCGAGACGCCTCCCCCTCACTGCTCCCGCCCTGCGTGGCCGACTCCTCCGTCGGTGTGTGTGTGTGAATGTGTGCATGCATGGATGAATCTGTGTGTGAATGGGTGAACGTTTTGTGTGAATGGGTGAACGGGGTGGTGTGTGTCTGGGGGGGGGGGGGTCCTTACTTCCGGGGGTCCGGGAGGGGCCGCTGTCCACGCTGCCCCCGTGCCCGGCGTAGCGGCAGTCCGGGGGGGCCCAGCCCGCCTCACAGTGGCAGTTCATGTTGCTGTTACACACCTGACACGCAACACACACACACAACGACCGCACGACACACACACAGAGGACACACACACAGAGGACACACACACAGAGGACACACAGGTCTGAGAGGGGCGCTGTGGGTCCTGCTACACGTCACACGGTGCGCTGCGTGTTCCACGTCCTCGTCGCCGCACCGCATCGTTCTAATGTTTTATTACTCTTCGTACTGCCGTGGAGCGCTCCGTTCTCCCCGACCGCCGGCGGTGAGTTATGTTTCGATAACTGACCGTTGCCAAGCATATAATGACCGTTGCCAAGGGAAGTGGATTCTGTGCCTCTGATTCACGTCTTTGGTATCACTCTGCAAGTGAACGGTAATTAATCAACCCCAGCGTACTCGGTTGCTAAGCGACGTCAACGTCTTTGCCGGACTATTTCTCCGCTGATCAACGCTACGAAAGGTAATTGTAAAAAGACGTGTGAAGCAATTTTTTCGTTGAGGCAAGAAGCCGTGTAATAAGCGGGATAATGTCTAGAACGTCGCCGGTCATTATAGAAAATATTTTCGACCGGCGTTCTGTACAGTATCCCTTACATACTGTACATGTATCTCCTCATTATAACGTTCATATTATAGATACCAAGCCCCCCCGGACTCACCCCGTGCCCGTTGCACTGCCCCCGGCACTCCTCCACCCGGAACACGGACACGTGCTGACACCGCTGGTCCACACACGCCTGGACGCACAAACACACAAACGCACACTCACAAACACACACGACACATTCCACTCTCTGGAAATAAGAGTCCAACGGTTTGTATCTGTCACATCCTCCCTCTGGGGTCCAGAGGGGGGCCCTACCTTGAGGGGTCTAGGGGGGGGCCCTACCTTGAGGGGTCTAGGGGGGGGCCCTACCTTGGTGGGTCTAGGGGGGGCCCTACCTTGGTGGGTCTAGGGGGGGGCCTCCCTTGGGGGGTCTAGGGGGGGCCCTACCTTGGGGGTCTAGAGGGGGGCCCTACCTTGGGGGTTCTGGAGGGGGGCCCTACCTTGGGGGTTCTAGAGGGGGGCCCTACCCTGGTGGGTCTAGGGGGGGCCCTACCCTGGGGGGTCTAGGGGGGGCCCTACCTTGGGGGTCTAGGGGGGGCCCTACCTTGGGGGTCTAGAGGGGGGACCTACCTTGGTGGGTCTAGGGGGGGCCCTACCTTGGGGGGTCTAGGGGGGGCCCTACCTTGGGGGTCTAGAGGTGGGCCCTACCTTGGGGGTCTAGGGGGGGCCCTACCTTGGGGGTCTAGAGGGGGGCCCTACCTTGGGGGTCTAGAGGTGGGCCCTACCTTGGGGGTCTAGGGGGGGCCCTACCTTGGGGGTCTAGAGGTGGGCCCTACCTTGGGGGTCTAGGGGGGGCCCTACCTTGGGGGTCTAGGGGGGGCCCTACCTTGGGGGTCTAGAGGGGGGCCCTACCTTGGGGGTCTAGAGGTGGGCCCTACCTTGGGGGTCTAGGGGGGGCCCTACCTTGGGGGTCTAGAGGGGGGCCCTACCTTGGGGGTCTAGAGGGGGGCCCTACCTTGTGGGGGCCGCAGGCGGTGCCCTGGGCCACGCTGGCGGGGTCGGAGACGTCGTCCCCCAGGTCCAGGTAGGTGCCCCGGCAGACCAGGTCGCTGTGGTTGAACTGCACCTTGGTGGTGAGGATCTCAGCGCCGCTGGAGAGAACCGGCCGCTCGCTGCCCCCCTGGCACTGGAGCTTACCGCACAGGACGTCCCTGGGGAGGACACACACACACACGCACAACATCACACACACACACACACAACATCACACACACACACACACACACACACACACACACACACACACACACACACACACACACACACACACACACACACCGTCATACACATGATCACACACAGACACACACACACACGATCATACACACACAACGTCACACACACACACACCGTCATACAGATGATCATACACACACAACGTCACACACACACACACACACGTCAAACACGTGATCACACACACACAACATCACACACACACACACACGCAGTCACACACACACACACACACACACACGTCATACACACACACCGCCATACAGAGATACACACGCTTACTGCACAGAACACACACAGGTGGGGGAACACACACATACGAACACAGACACGCACATCACAAACGCACACACACAAAAGATCACACACACACACACACACACACACACGCACACACACACACACACACACACATGCACACCTACACACACTGTAGAGTACCGGGTGTTCTTACGCGCTTCTGCAGGCGATGTAGGAGCCGTTGGACGTCTGGCCGCAGTTGCCGTATTTATTCCCTTGTTTGTTGACCGAGGAGAAGCAGAGGGGCGGGGCATGGCTGGCATCTGGACAGACAGACAGGCAGACAGACAGGTGGACGGAGAGACACAGAGACAGGCAGACAGACAGGTGGACGGAGAGACACAGAGACAGGTAGACAGACAGGTGGACGGAGAGACACAGAGACAGGTAGACAGACAGAGAGGTAGATATACACACAGACAGACAGACAGACGGACAGACAGGTAGACAGACAGGTGGACGGAGAGACACAGAGACAGGTAGACAGACAGGTGGACGGAGAGACACAGAGACAGGTAGACAGACAGAGAGGTAGATATACACACAGACAGACAGACAGACGGACAGACAGGCAGACAGACAGGTGGACGGAGAGACACAGAGACAGGCAGACAGACAGACAGTTAGACATACACACAGACAGACAGACAGACAGACAGGTAGACAGACAGGTAGACGGAGAGACACACAGACAGGTAGACAGACAGGTGGACGGTCTTCGTCACGCTCATAAAAACAAATAAATCCCGGCAAAAAGTGTTATCTTGTTTATTTTTGGAGTGTGTTCACGTGTAGTATATACTAAAACAATTATTCATGCATAATAAAATAACTGTTAACTATACTGCAGCATGGTCATTGGGTATGGAGCCCAGACCCCCACCCAGACCCCCACCCAGACCCCCACCCAGGCCCCCCCTGAGGGTGACTCACTGGCCCCCCACAGCGCCTGGCACTGGGAGCTGAGGCCGGCGCAGAAGCCTCCGTAGCAGAAGGAGGCGCTGTCCTCGCACGGCTCCCCGTTCTGCAGGAACACGTTGGCCGGGCAGTGGGGCGACGCCCCCGTGCAGAACTCTGGGAGGTCGCACTCCCCCAAGGGGTCCCGGCACGGCCACCCCGCCGCCCGCAGCTAGAGGGGGGGGGGGGGGGAAGAAGGAAGTAAGGGAACAGAATTCTCCATTATTGGCTCCTTCTTTGTGGTCTGGTCTGTGCTCTTCTGGAGAACTTTCTCTGGAAGATGCTGACCTCAGACTGGCTGGAAACCACACAGCACTCCCCTGACTCTGAACCGCAAGGGTGTGTGTGTGTGTGTGTGTGTGTGTGTGTGTGTGTGTGTGTGTGTGTGTGTGTGTGTGTGTCTGTGTGTGCGTTTGTGTGTGTATTTGTGTGTGTATATATTTGTCTCTGTGTGTAAATGTGGAATTGAACTGTGTGTTTACGTCTGCTGGTAGGTGTGTTTGTCTGTGTGTCTGTGTATGTGTGTGTGTGTGTGTGTGTGTGTGTGTGTGTGTGTGTGTGTGTGTGTGTGTGTGTGTGTGTGTGTGTGTGTGTGTGTGTGTGTGTCCTACCCTGCAGTCCTCACAGCAGGTGCCGGTGGCGGAGCATTGCGCTCCGGGCTGCAGTCTGCAGGTGGAGGCGTTACAGCACGGGTCATCACACTCCTGACCAATCACAGCACAGAACCCGACCGTCACAGGGAGAACACGCCCCTTCTACAGCACATCATGGTGTGATGCTACTGTTATCATGTTAGCATGTAGCCTGATGTTAGCATGCAGCGTAATGTTAGCATGTAGCGTGATGTTAGCATGCATCGTAATGTTAGCATGTAGCATACTGTTAGCATGTAGCGTGATTTTAGCATGCAGTGTGTAATCAGCATGTAGTATGTTCTCTACCTCCTGCAGGTATCCTCTTAGCATGTAGCCTGATGTTAGCATGTAGCTTGATGTACAGAACCAGACACAGATTACTGCATGTGTCTTTGTTATTGATAGTTTGCACGTGCGGGTCAGCCCACACTGGGACCAGTCCACACTGGGACCAGTCCACACTGGGACCAGTCCACACATGGACGAGTCCACACTGGGACCAGTCCACACTGTGACCAGTCCACACTGTGACCAGTCCACACTGGGACCAGCCCACACTGGGACCAGTCCAAACTGGGACCAGTCCACACGGGGACCAGTCCACACTGTGACCAGTCCACACTGTGACCAGTCCACACTGTGACCAGTCCACACTGTGACCAGTCCACACTGGGACCAGCCCACACTGGGACCAGTCCAAACTGGGACCAGTCCACACTGGGACCAGTCCACACATGGACCAGTCCACACTGGGACCAGTCCACACTGTGACCAGTCCACACTGGGACCAGTCCACACTGGGACCAGCCCACACTGGGACCAGTCCACACGGGGACCAGTCCACACTGGGACCAGTCCACACGGGGACCAGTCCACACTGGGACCAGTCCACACGGGGACCAGTCCACACTGGGACCAGTCCACACTGGGACCAGCCCACACTGGGACCAGTCCACACGGGGACCAGTCCACACTGGGACCAGTCCACACGGGGACCAGTCCACACTGGGACCAGTCCACACGGGGACCAGTCCACACTGGGACCAGTCCACACTGGGACCAGTCCACACGGGGACCAGTCCACACTGGGACCAGTCCACACTGGGACCAGTCCACACGGGGACCAGTCCACACTGGGACCAGTCCACACTGGGACCAGTCCACACTGGGTTGTGTTGAACAACATAAATCTGACCTGAGCAATAAATCCGAGTTGAGCATTAAGGCTCACAATGAACAAGGCCTCAGTAAAGTAGTTGTAAGCGTTGGATCACAGTTTAGGATTTGCCACACGGGAACCTCCTGAGATGGCACAATCTGATTGGTCCTCTATCTCAGGATATTGGGCAATAACCCATGATTGCGATCTCAAACTCGGGATATTGTTTTTATCGCAAAATGTCACGCGACGGTCGTCTCGTCTCATAAAAACAAATACACCGCTACTAAAAACAAATAAATCTCGGAAAACAGTGTTATCTTGTTTAGTGGTTAATAATTGTTAAGTAGCGCAAGTCCTCCGGATGTGATAAACAAGTAAGAGGGAGTGGGTCTAACCACTGGTCAGACTCCAGGTGACTCCCTCACGTCCGGTAGTGAGAGGAGTCACCCTGGAGTCTAACCACTGGTCAGACTCCAGGGTGACTCCCTCACGTCCGGTAGTGAGAGGAGTCACCCTGGAGTCTAACCACTGGTCAGACTCCAGGGTGACTCCCTCACGTCCGGTAGTGAGAGGAGTCACCCTGGGGTCTAACCACTGGTCAGACTCCAGGGTGACTCCCTCACGTCCGGTAGTGAGAGGAGTCACCCTGGGGTCTAACCACTGGTCAGACTCCAGGGTGACTCCCTCACGTCCGGTAGTGAGAGGAGTCACCCTGGAGTCTAACCACTGGTCAGACTCCAGGGTGACTCCCTCACGTCCGGTAGTGAGAGGAGTCACCCTGGGGTCTAACCACTGGTCAGACTCCAGGGTGACTCCCTCACGTCCGGTAGTGAGAGGAGTCACCCTGGGGTCTAACCACTGGTCAGACTCCAGGGTGACTCCCTCACGTCCGGTAGTGAGAGGAGTCACCGACCCGCCCGCAGGAATGAATCATTTCCTCTGGCGCTCCGTGGAACTCCCCAGCGAGTCTAAACGGTCTCCTCTGTTCAGACACCACTCTGAGGTCATCCACAATGTAGCGTGCTGTAAGCGTTAGCTCTGCCGCCAGCGGTGATCGCATCAGTACGTTGCATGTCATTAACATTTAGCACGATGTTAGCATGTTGCATATTGTTAGCATGTAGCATGATGTTAGCATGTTGCATGACGTTAGCATGAAGCCTGTTATTAGCAAGTAGTAAGATGTTTCGCAAGTTTTGTGTTGTTGGCATGTAGCATGATGATAGCATGTAGTGTGTAATTAGCATGTAGCATGATCTTCTCATGTTTTGTGTTATTAGCATGCAGCATGATATTAGCACGTTGTGGGTTGTTAGTATGTAGCATGAAGAAGGCATGAAGTTTGCTGTTAGCACGAAGCATGTTGTTAGTATGTAGCATGATGTTAGCATGTTGCGCGTTGTAAGCATGTGGCACGACGTTAGCATGCTGCGTGTCGTTAGCGTGTAGCCGTACCTGCAGCAGGCCGCAGTCACACTCCTCCCCCTTCTCCACGTAGAGGTTCCCGCAGCGAGCCCCCCCCAGCAGCCTCTCGGGCGGGGGCACGTTGAACAGGCACATGCCCCCGCCGTGGCCCAGGCTCAGGGTCAGGTCCTGGGCGCTGCAGCTGCTGAACTGCTGCCCCGGCATGAACCTGGGGGGGTCAGAGGTCAGAGGTCAGGAGGGCCGGGGAGCCGGGGGTGTGTGTGTGTGTGTGTGTGTGTGTGATTGGGTGCAGTACCCAGCACGCCCAGCAGAGGGCGCCAGCCCCTGTGGTCGGGTGTTGATCCAGAGGCCTGGCGGTACTGAGCCAACGGACGTGTCGCGGGATATTGCTGACTCATAATCACTTCCTTATGAATGCTGATTATTATGAAACGATATATAAAAAAAAAGAAGATAGCCAGTATGGCATGCTACAACGCAAACATGCTAGCATGCTAACCAGGGCGCCGCGGCGGGCTCCATGATGAGGCCCCAGACGCGCCTTGTTAAACAAGTACTGGTACAGGTAGTACTGGTAGTACTGGTGCTGGTGCTACTGGTACTGGCACTGGTACTGGTGGTGGTACTGGTACGTACCCCGTGGAGGGCTCCATGATGCAGCCCCCCTGCCGCGCCTCGTTCAGGCACTGGCAGCGCCGCTCGGCCGTGTCGTGGCTCATCCCCAGGTTGTGGCCCAGCTCGTGAGCCACGGTGGAGGCCACGCCCAGAATGCTCACCAGGTGGTCCTGGGACACACGGGCAGACAGACAGGCACACAGACGGGGTCAGACAGACACACAGACTGGGTCAGACAGACACACAGACGGGGTCAGACAGACACACAGACGGGGTCAGACAGACACACAGACGGGGTCAGACAGACACACAGACGGGGTCAGACAGACACACAGACGGGGTCAGACAGACACACAGACGGGGTCAGACAGACACACAGACGGGGTCAGACAGACAAACAGGTGGAGAGACCGTCAGACAGACAGGTAACCAGTTACAGACAGGTTAGCACACAGACAGAAAGATAGGTAACCAGAGAGACAGACAGGAGACCAGTCAAACAGACAGGTTAGCAGACAGGCAGTCAGGTGAGCAGTCAGACAGACAGTCAGGTGAGCAGTCAGACAGACAGACAGGTGAGCAGTCAGACAGACAGGTAACGCACCACATTGACTCCTCCTGACCGGTCTTTGGAGCACATGGACGACTGGGAGGCCATCCCCACCGTGGTGCCGTCGAAAGACCCCCCCCTACACACACACATAGGAACGCACGCACACAGAGACACACACACACACAGGAACGCACACACACACACAGACACACACACAAGCATACACATGAATGAACGCACATTCACACAAACACACACACACACACACACATAGAAACACACACAGACACACATTCACGCACATGAATGAACGCACACACGCACATGCACACATGCACATACACACAAAGTAAAGTAAATGAACATGAACAATACATAAATAACATCCTCTCAATGCACGCATCATACAGCTACTAAAGGAGCTCCATCCTGATGAATGAATGAGGTATGATGACGGACAGGTCCCCCTGCAGGTGAGGCCTGTCCATCATCATGATGTTAGGCTGAGGGGGCGGGGCCTCACATGACCAGCTGGGCGTTGTCATGGTGAAGGCGGGGCAGCAGCTCTCGGCTCCTCCACTCCAGGAAGTGGTTGAGCGTGTCGGCGGGACTCCGCTCCACGGCGATCCGGTCCTGGTCGCTCCAGATCTCCAAACCCACCAGGGCCACGCGCACGTTCAGGGGCCGGTAGAACTGAGGGGGGGAGAGGGAGAGGGGGGGGAGGGAGGGAGGGAGGGAGGGGGAGGGGGGAGGGGGAAGAGGGAGGGAGGGAGGGAGGGAGGGGGGGGGGGGGAGGGGGGAGGGGGAAGAGGGAGGGAGGGAGGGAGGGAGGGGGAGGGGGGAGGGGGGAGGGGGAAGAGGGAGGGAGGGAGGGAGGGAGGGGGAGGGGGGAGGGAGGGAGGGAGGGGAAGGGGGGAGAGAGGTTCCAGATCACGGTGGTATATCCAGCAGGTCTAGTGAGACGAGGTGAATCCTGAGCAGCCTGTCTCACCCTCAGCAGCCTGTCTCACCCTCATTAGCCTGTCTTACCCTGAGCAGCCTGTCTTACCCTGAGCAGCCTGTCTTACCCTCAGCAGCCTGTCTCACCCTCGTCAGCCTGTCTCACCCTCGGCAGCCTGTCTCACCCTCGGCAGCCTGTCTCACCCTCAGCCGCCTGTCTCACCCTCAGCAGCCTGTCTCACCCTCAGCAGCCTGTCTCACCCTCAGCAGCCTGTCTCACCCTCAGCAGCCTGTCTCACCCTCGGCAGCCTGTCTCACCCTCAGCAGCCTGTCTCACCCTCAGCAGCCTGTCTCACCCTCGGCAGCCTGTCTCACCCTCTGCAGTCTGTCTTACCCTCAGCAGCCTGTCTCAACCTCAGCAGCCTCTCTCACCCTCAGCAGCCTGTCTCACCCTCAGCAGCCTGTCTTACCGAGTCCACCTGGTTGGCGATGTCGAGCAGGCGGTAGATGATGGTCTTGTTGCTCTTCTGATAGTTCACGTACTGGATCAATACACAGGTTAATGAGGATCAATAATACGTACTGGATCAATACACAGGTTAATGAGGATCAATAATACGTACTGGATAAATACACAGATTAATGAGGATCAGTAATACGTACTGGATCAATACACATATTAATGAGGATCAATAATATGCACTGGATCAATACACAGATTAATGAGGATCAATAATACGTAATGGATCAATACACAGATTAATGAGGATCAATAATACGTACTGGATCAATACACACATTAATGAGAATCAATAATACATACTGGATCAATACACACATTATTGAGAATCAATAATGCTGCATCAGGATATCTCAGTACTTTGTATAATGACATTGTGAGAACACTTCTTAATGAACTAAACCAGCGAGTTAGTATTAAAGAGCATGTTGGAGACGTCTTCAATTGAGCAAATGAGATCTAACCTAAAACAAAAATTAAAGTACATGCACACACAATCATAGACACAAACATACAGACAAACTCATAGACACACACACACACACCCTCATAGACACACACACACACACAATCATGGACAAGCACACACAATCATTGACACACACGCGTGCACACACAGACACGCTCACCTCCTGATGGTCGGCCACTAGCACCAACTCGATGTACTTGGTCTCAGAGACGAGGTCTCTCCTTAACTGTACCAGACAAACAAAGGTCAGAGGTCAAAGGTCAACCCCAGCAGCCAGCGGGTCAAAGGTCAACACAGGTCGGCCATCAAATGTAAATAAATCAAAGTATCTTTGGAGTACGATAAACAACGCACAATAAACGATTATAACAAACTGTTACTTATAAACATTAAAAATACATAAATGAACAGTAAATACAGTTGGTCATCTGTAAAAGAGGTTTGAATACTTCTGGTTGTCAAGGCAACACTAGGCCCCTCCCGCTCAGTGAGGTCATCCCCACATTAAGGTGGGGGTTCCCCTCTAATGCCTTGCTCCACGGCCCCGGGGTAGCCCTCCTCACCCTGGGTGTGTGTGGGGCCGCGTGGAGGGGGGGCACGGGGCCCTGGGAGACCCCACAGTCCCCCGGACCAGAGCCCTCCAGGGGCCCGGTACGGTACATCAGGTGGACTCCTGCTGCTGCTGCTCCTCCTCCTCCTCCTCCTCCTCCTCCCCCCCCTCCCCCGGCGGGGGGGTCCGCGGGGCGGAGCTCCCAGCTCAGCGTGGCGTTGAGGGCGACCACGCCCCTGTGGAGAGCAGATGCTGCGTCTTATTATCCATCCGTCTCGGAGGTCCGAGGACGTTGCCTAGCGACACGCACAAACACGCCCCTTTTCCTCGGACGGCGAACTCGCCATCTCGGTTGAACTCAGTGGTGACCGGGCAAAATTCCGAGACAGAATTCAAGATGGCTGCGCCCGTTGTGACTTGAAGTATGAACTGTTTTCATTGTGCTTGGACCGCTTTGGTGGCTTAAATGGCAATTTCAATTATTATTCAATTATCGGGTTGCTTTCCGGGTGGCGTCCATGTTTTCCTCCAACGACCGAGCGAAATAATAAAACGCTTGAAGTGGGGGCATGGCGTCAGATCCGAGATCCGAGTCGCTTCGCAGAGAATACTAAAACGCAGCGTGGGTCCTCCCCCCCGAGGCTCTACAGCGCTCTGAGAGCCGCTGAGTCATGGCCTCAGTGCTGCGCTGCGCGTGACGAAACCTCTGAACACTGAGGGGCTACAGCAGAGAGCTTCTGCAGAGTCGTCAGATTCTGCCCTCTGCGTGATGCTGTTCACACAACAAAACCTTTTATATATATATATGTATATATATATATATACATATATATATATACATGCTTTGGTTTGCTGCTTCTGAACAAATCGTAGGGGTTCTTTGGGTCATACTACTCAAAACAACTTAGTACGTATAGTGTAAGTTGTGTAACCTCAATACTATACAACTGAGGTTGCACAATAAGAATAGAACGTGACTGTGTGGTGACATCACAGCCCTCGTTATAACACAGCCAATCATCAGCCTCGAATGAGTACGACCCCGCCCAGCCTGTTTCTGATTGGCTCCGACGAGTGATTAAGAAAACAGATTCCTCCAGAATAACGTTCTCCCCGGTCAGGGTCTGATTTATAAATCAGAGATCAGGTGATCTGTGATGAAACACACGCTGGGTGTTGAGAAGGAGCACGGATTAGCCTACTTCTCAGAGGTCAAGGGTCGCATGGATTAGCTAGATTAGGATTGGTCGGACGAACGCAGGCCCAGCGCAGAGCCCGGCGCCTGAGGACCTGAAGGGGCTCACTGTGCTCCCAGCACGGTGCTCCAACACCCCGAGGGCAAAGGTCGACGCGTCACGCTTCCTACGAGGTGACGTTGCAGAAAGGTTTTCCCTCTTCCACCACCGCTGGAAGTTATGGTATTAAGTACTAAAACGTAAGAGTTTAATACGATTAAATCTGGAAACACGTAATATGACTAATCCGAGCCCCACTACTATCACTGCAGCGTTGGCCGGTTATTACTGGGTTAGTCCCGCCGGTGAGACTGGTATCAATGATAGTACTACAGTACTAGGGTCAGGGTTACTCCACCCACACTACCAGCACAACTCGCCTCACCTCGGCCCGCCTTTTTTCCGCGTTTCGACCGCCAAAATGAGGGACCCGATACCTGGTACCGTCAGACACTGATGTGTGTCGTAAAAAGGCTGCTGGCCACTGATTGGCCAGAGTGACGCCCCTGGACGAATAATGAGCCTGAACCCCGGCCCCCGGTACCCGGTACCCGATACCCGGCATCTTTAAATACCAGCGTCAGCGTTCAGTCAACAGGAGCGGTTGATCATTGACCCCGGCAGGATCAGCGCGCAAGAACACGCGTGGGCCGTGACGGAGGTGGAGACGCTCCTGTGCGTAGCCCTGTCTGTTTACGTGTCGCGTGCACGCGTATGTGTCGCGTGCACACGCATGTGTCGCGTGCACACGCATGTGTCGCGTGCTCGCGCATGTGTCGCAGTTTCGCGCACGCGGTATACGACCGCCCACGTTGAAGAGGTACTTTCTCGATGGGATCAGGACGTGCCTGGGACCAAAGCGAGTCGTGCCACGCTGAGTGGTGGCGAGGTGAGCGGGTACTGTCGGAGGTGGAGCGGCGTTAGCACCACTGCGGGGCTTCGTGGGGGTAGTATGAGGCAGTGCTGGTACCTGAGCCCGGAGCAGGTGCTCAGGGCCGCCCTGGAGGTCGGGTATCCTCTCACCGTGCCCTGGTAGTAGCAGTGGGTCTGAGGAACACACACACACATTATACCACTGGGTCTGTGAGTGTGTGTTTATATCAGGGTCTGTGTGTGTGTGTTTATATCAGGGTCTGTGTGTGTGTGTTTATATCAGGGTCTGTGTGTGTGTGTGTGTGTGTTTATATCAGGGTCTGTGTGTGTGTGTTTATATCAGGGTCTATGTGTGGGGGTGTGTGTGTATGGCTGTGTTTGGGTGTTTATATGTCTACATAAGTGTCTTTGTGTACGTGTGTTTACGTGTGTGTGTGTTTATATCAGTGTCTGTGTGTACGTGTGTTTACGTGTGTGTGTGTTTACATCACAGTGTCTGTGTGTACGTGTGTGTGTGTTTACATCACAGTGTCTGTGTGTACGTGTGTTTACGTGTGTGTGTGTGTTTGTATCACAGTGTCTGTGTGTACGTGTGTTTACGTGTGTGTGTGTGTGTGTGTGTGTGTGTTTACATCACAGTGTCTGTGTGTACGTGTGTTTACGTGTGTGTGTGTTTACATCACAGTGTCTGTGTGTACGTGTGTGTGTGTTTACATCACAGTGTCTGTGTGTACGTGTGTGTGTGTTTACATCACAGTGTCTGTGTGTACGTGGGTGTGTGTTTACATCACAGTGTCTGTGTGTACGTGTGTGTGTGTTTACATCACAGTGTCTGTGTGTACGTGGGTGTGTGTTTACATCACAGTGTCTGTGTGTACGTGGGTGTGTACGTGTGTGTGTGTTTACATCACAGTGTCTGTGTGTATGTGTGTGTGTGTTTACATCACAGTGTCTGTGTGTACGTGTGTGTGTGTTTACATCACAGTGTCTGTGTGTACGTGGGTGTGTGTTTACATCACAGTGTCTGTGTGTACGTGTGTGTGTGTTTACATCACAGTGTCTGTGTGTACGTGTGTGTGTGTGTTTACATCACAGTGTCTGTGTGTACGTGGGTGTGTGTTTACATCACAGTGTCTGTGTGTACGTGTGTGTGTACGTGTGTGTGTGTTTACATCACAGTGTCTGTGTGTACGTGTGTGTGTGTTTACATCACAGTGTCTGTGTGTACGTGTGTGTGTGTTTACATCACAGTGTCTGTGTGTACGTGTGTGTGTGTTTACATCACAGTGTCTGTGTGTATGTGTGTGTGTGTTTACATCACAGTGTCTGTGTGTACGTGTGTGTGTGTTTACATCACAGTGTCTGTGTGTACGTGGGTGTGTGTTTACATCACAGTGTCTGGGTGTACGTGTGTTTACGTGTGTGTGTGTTTACATCACAGTGTCTGTGTGTACGTGTGTGTTTGTTTACATCACAGTGTCTGTGTGTACGTGTGTGTGTGTTTACATCACAGTGTCTGTGTGTACGTGTGTGTGTGTTTACATCACAGTGTCTGTGTGTACGTGTGTGTGTGTTTACATCACAGTGTCTGTGTGTACGTGTGTGTGTGTTTACATCACAGTGTCTGTGTGTACGTGTGTGTGTACGTGTGTGTGTGTTTACATCACAGTGTCTGTGTGTACGTGTGTGTGTGTTTACATCACAGTGTCTGTGTGTATGTGTGTGTGTGTGTTTACATCACAGTGTCTGTGTGTATGTGTGTGTGTGTTTACATCACAGTGTCTGTGTGTACGTGTGTGTGTTTACATCACAGTGTCTGTGTGTATGTGTGTGTGTGTTTACATCACAGTGTCTGTGTGTACGTGTGTGTGTGTTTACATCACAGTGTCTGTGTGTACGTGGGTGTGTGTTTACATCACAGTGTCTGTGTGTACGTGTGTGTGTTTACATCACAGTGTCTGTGTGTATGTGTGTGTGTGTTTACATCACAGTGTCTGTGTGTACGTGTGTGTGTGTTTACATCACAGTGTCTGTGTGTACGTGGGTGTGTGTTCTCACTGGGGGGTCCGTCTCCGTGGAAACGCCCGTCCCGTTGGGCAGGTAGTAGAAGATGTTGGGGGCTTTGGGGAGCAGGTCGCTAAGGGTGGAACAGAGGTCAGAGGTCAGCGGGCCATTCCCCTCAACATGGTAACCCCTACCTGCTCTAACGACCTGTCTCCGTACTGTCTAACCCCTACCTGCTCTAACGACCTGTCTCTGTACTGTCTAACCCCTACCTGCTCCCTAGTGACCTGTCTCCGTACTGTCTAACCCCTACCTGCTCCTTAATGACCTGTCTCTGTACTGTCTAACCCCTACCTGCTCCGTAATGACCTGTCTACTGTCTAACCCCTACCTGCTCTAACGACCTGTCTCTGTACTGTCTAACCCCTACCTGCTCCGTAATGACCTGTCTCTGTACTGTCTAACCCCTACCTGCTCCTTAATGACCTGTCTCTGTACTGTCTAACCCCTACCTGCTCCCTAGTGACCTGTCTCCGTACTGTCTAACCCCTACCTGCTCCTTAGTGACCTGTCTCTGTACTGTCTAACCCCTACCTGCTCCTTAATGACCTGTCTCTGTACTGTCTAACCCCTAGCTGCTCCTTAATGACCTGTCTCTGTACTGTCTAACCCCTACCTGCTCCTTAATGACCTCTCTGTACTGTCTAACCCCTACCTGCTCCTTAATGACCTGTCTCTGTACTGTCTAACCCCTACCTGCTCCTTAATGACCTGTCTCTCTACTGTCTAACCCCTACCTCCTCTAACGACCTGTCTCTGTACTGTCTAACCCCTACCTGCTCCTTAATGACCTGTCTCTGTACTGTCTAACCCCTACCTGCTCCTTAATGACCTGTCTCTGTACTGTCTAACCCCTACCTGCTCCTTAATGACCTGTCTCTCTACTGTCTAACCCCTACCTGCTCTAACGACCTGTCTCTGTACTGTCTAACCCCTACCTGCTCCTTAATGACCTGTCTCT